>NW_024724173.1:0-17044 GCF_018991925.1 Homarus americanus | reverse complement strand
CTGACGATACAATATACCACCTGACGATACAATATACATCCTGACGATCCAATATACCACCTGACGATACAATATACCACCTGACGATACAATATACCACCTGACGATACAATATACCACCTGACGATACAATATACCACCTGACGATACTATAGCACCAGGCATGAGGAATAACAAGATGGTTGAGTCAACAAGTTGATTGTTAACGTAATTAACAAATAGATGAACACAAACTACGAATTTATACTGTATATACTATAATTGCATGGATGCTGCAGTACGGTTTAGCTTAACAGATATAATGAAAAAAATGCGAATAAAATATAAAACTTCTCAGGGGAACCTTTTAATGAATATAAAAACAATTGAAAGGAAATATGTCAAAAGAAGGGGGAGGAAAAACTGGTTAGCGAAGGTCTGATTGCATGTCAGGAAACATACATGATGAAACGTCATGGAAATAAAACTCTCACACAGGGAACAACACCATCAGTTAGTCGGTTAGGAAAGGTGATCGTTAAGATGGATAAAATGGCCAACATTTTGTAATGTAGGTTTAGTGGTTTACTTATTGCATAGAATAGATTGATATTCCTCTTGTAATAAACTTGGCCATGGAACTGAAAGGTGACTTTTCACTACGTTGTTCGCTACACAATCATCCTCCATCAATGCCGCCCCTATGTCCCTTGATCATAAGGCTTAAGATATATATATAGTACTCAGATAATTACATACAGTCACCTCTACACATTAATACACGATTTATACACCTCCGACTTTACACAAGGTTGAGATGAAGGTAAGTGTGCACTACGTATTCACAATATAGAGCTATGTAGGCTACTTTACTGTACATCCACGAAACACATCATTAATTAAAAAATTCTGACTCTTGTTCTTTAATTAAAAGTTACTTACTAATAAAGCAATTTGGATGCAAAACTAAATACTGATAGGGAATAATTCAGACAAATCAAAACGCAGAGTTTTAATTAGAACCACAAGTGTGCAAGAGAGGCGAACACAAGGGTAAGTATCTTGGGTCCTTTTATTCTACAAGAGTGGTCAACTACAAGCCAAAGGAGGGTAGTCAAAACTTTTATTTTTAAACGCAAAATTCTTATTAAAGTCACAAAGGTCGAAGCCAAGACACTCAGTGGTAAGAGAAGCTGATTGTTCTGAGGGACTTAGCCAACTGACAAGGATATATCTAAGACAAAAGAAAAGAAAAGTGATAAACAATAATTATTTCCATTTTTTGTCAACGAAAAGAAGAGACATTAAAACAAAATTTGATACGATGAAAAATCTCTAGATCCCTACACCTGCGCTTAGAACCTGTACCTATGCTGTTTGTTTCATAGGCTAATTAAGTGAACTGAAATGAAAGGTAGTTGGAGTACACCTGAAG
This sequence comes from Homarus americanus, assembly GCF_018991925.1. Lineage (NCBI taxonomy): Eukaryota > Metazoa > Arthropoda > Malacostraca > Decapoda > Nephropidae > Homarus > Homarus americanus. The sequence goes on along the minus strand of NW_024724173.1, from coordinate 15,630 downwards.
ACGACAGAAGCTTCTAAACACCGCCTCAAGTAACCCCCATCCCGGGTTCATATGATTATAGAAAACAATTAAGGTGTAGTGGCCTGAGGGGAGTTTCGTACCCATTACCCCTCTGGCAGTGTGGGTTCTAGGGAAGGGTGAGGGAGGGAGGCAAGAAGGTAGAGAGAAGAAAGAAGACATGCAAGTAGAGGGGAGAGACAGAAATGAGAGAAAAATATATCAATGACGAAGACATGGATGCTAATGGTGGAAGCATGAGAGGCTGTGTTGTGCAGGAAAACAAATGAAGGAGAAGACAATGGTTGGAGGATAAACCACATTGGGAAGAGGAAGAGAGAGAGGAAGAGGAAGAGGAAGAGGAGGAGGAGGAGGAGGAGGAGGAGGAGGTTAGAGGCTGAAGGGTATAGAGGACAAGAGGCTATGCTCGGGGCAGAGGGGCTGATAAAGAAGATAAGCACAAATTTTATGGTTGTAAGATGAGCTTTTGGTGTCGGGGTTGAGTCAGAGAAGGAAGGGGGGTGAGGGAGCATAAAGGGGGGTAGAGATGTTATGGGGAGATAACGACAAAGGGTAAGGGAGATATGGTAGGTTAACCGTTGAGTACGATGACTTAACCCTGAATACAATGACTTAACTTATTGAGTACGATGACAACCATTTGAGTACGAAAATTTAACCATGAGTACGATGACTTAACTACTTGAGTACAATGACTTGACCTATTGAGTACGATGACAACCACTTGAGTAGGATGACTTAACTACTTGAGTCCAATGACTTGACCACTTTGACTACGATGATTTAACCACATGAGTATAATGACTTAACCACATGAGGACAGTGACTTAACTACTTGAGTACGATGACAACCACTTGAATACGGTAATTTAACCCTGAGTACGATGACTTAACCCTGAATACGATGACTTAACCACTTGGGTACGAAAACTTAACCCCTTTTGAATAAAATCATCTTACTCAAGGTATTTGTATTCCAGGGGTTAAGACATTGTTCACCAAAGGATTAAGTCATTGTACTCAAGGGGATAAATTAGCTTAAAGATGAATGCAATATATTTTTTTGTTTCAGTTTCTAATAATAAACTCTGAATTTCTGTGCCTTCATATTTTTGCATACTTATTACTCCTGATTTAGAATCTTTCGTCTTTCTCTGGAAAAGTTTCGAGAAGGCTTGATTTCACCAGATTTTTGGATAAACTTTTTTAATATCATCTGCTAGGTGGAAGTCACCACTAAATATTTATAGAATGCTTGTGTATACCTGTATATCCTACAGGGGAGGAAGAAGCTATTGATACCAGTAAAATTAAGTATTCTGTTGTGCTTGAGAATTACTACATAAGGCAATAGGGATTATGCGGTAGTGATTTATTTTCATTTCGCATATAGTGTATTTAGGAATTTTTTTTTTGGGGGGGGGGGCATTTACAGTATTACGGGTGTTGAAAATTGAGAAATCAATACGATAAATACAACTATATAAATTTCCAAATACAGTCGTTACAGTGCAAGAGAAAAGCAAACTATTAATATCTTTACTTAATAATTATGCACTATTATAGCATGATAAATACTTACAACACACATAAATCTTTATTAGAAATGCAGTTAATACAACACTTGCCGTAAAATATGATGATGGTTGCTTAACTCTGAAGCCATTTGGGAACACTAGTTAAGGAACTTGATCATGTTTTCTACCTGCCGCCCTCACAGTGCTCTTGTCAGATGTAATGAATGAATCACTTTACATGGTGAAAACTGGGGTGGAGAGAACTACACGCATAAACAGCACCAACAAACGACAAGCCGCAGCATGAGACACATCCTAAGACAAACGGAAGCCAATTTTCTACATTGAATATTATTTTACACATCGAATGTTTTTACACACTCAAGATTTCCCAAAAATTTGTCTTAATTTCAAAATCTCCGTAACTCTGAGTTGCATGTACGGTTGAGTGAAGCAGTTGACAATATACCCTATGGACAAAAAAGACTAAAAATTCCATGACATTACTCCATTGTGAACGAAGTGACAGACATTATAATTAACACAGAACAGTTATATCAACTTATCACATCATGTTGTGACGTAAAAGAAATTAGCGATAGTCTGAGATGACAGTGGCCACAAAGTGTCAATGAGTGAGTAAGCAAATCTCGAAATACACATACGAATATATATTATTAATTAGCGGAGATCAGAGCAGGAGCCTCACTTGTCCGGGTTCCAGGCCAATATTACCTCCCACACCGAGGGTAATTTACTTGGGTCTTGGCTGCACGCCTGACCGTGTAACACAGCACCAAGTACAGGGCCGGCGCTACCCACTAGGCGAACTAGGCGATCGCCTAGGGCGCCAACATCTGGGGGCGCCACAAATTCAGGGCAAACTTGGATAAAATTAAAAATGAAGGGAAAACTGTGGTGGACACTGTGGTGGAGCCGTGGAGGGTCGGAGCAAGATGTTAGAAGGGTGGGGGGGTCGGAGGGAGGCGAGGGTAGGTAGACGGTAGCCGACTGTGTTTTCTTTTTTAATATTCGTTAACCCCCCGGAGGAACTAACCCGGGTCCTGTCCTTTAGCGGCCAGGAGAACTGTCGAGCAGTGACCTGAAGGCTGACATCTGAGGAACCCTTCTCCCAACTCCACCATCCCCTCCCCTCCCTTACTGCCAGGGCGGCTGAGCCGCCCCTTCCCTGCCTTTGTCGGGATGAGGCAAGGTTACCTGACCTCTGAAGTTTGACCTCGCATAACATAATCCCACTGAGACTGGCCAGCGGCCAGAGCCGCCAGCCGCCAGGCAAATAGTAACCTGGAACAACTTGATTAGTTGGAGATCAAGATTCAAGCTGTCCAGACTACTCACAGACACCAGTGACCAGGCCACTTCAGTCCGAGTCAGTCATCTCCAAAAGTGTGGTGCAGTGGCAACAACTTCAACAGCTGGCTATCCTGCTAAACAGTAAGTTGAAACTTGAAACTGTCTTATTATTTTTATAGTATGTAGTTATTTGATTTATCTTGTACTCTGTCTATAATGCTGTACACCTTAGCGAGTCTTTGTTTCAATCTTAGTGCTTCTCGTCATTTCGTCAAGTTTTATCATACGTGTGTTACGATGTGTACTAGTGGACGTATGTACTGCGTGAGTGTGTACTAGTGGACGTATATACAGGGTGAGTGTGTACTAGTGATTGTATTTTTTTCAACAATAATTTGATATATGTTTTGTAGAATATATTTGGTTATGTATCCATTACAGTAAAAGCTAATCTCCAGTTTCACGATTGTCAACATTACAAATAATTGTCCACTAAATTTTTATTACAATAAAAGACTTATTTATTTATATACTTATTTGTTTGTCATATAATATCGTCTACAATAAGCTCCTATATAATGTAATTTCAACACATACACTAAATAAAATTCATCTAACAAATTAATATGTTTTATATAGGTAGTAATGGCGTACAATAGGAGCTCAAAACCAAATACCAAGAAACAAACCAAATGTATTAAAAAATTTTTTACATCATTAAATATAAAATGGGTGAACGCTTATTGTACACGACGTAAATGTAAATAATTTTTTAATGTGGCTTGGTCAGAGTTGCAATTATTTTTATTCATAACTGTTACATCTCTCCATTAAGCTTTTTCTATTTATACTTAAGATGTCAATTTAATATATTGTCCGACCAATGACTGGTCACAACTCACAAGTATCTTATTTTGCACTACATGTATATAATAATGATGTAATAATAGTAGGTTATAACTCGCAGGAGGCTGGAGCGAGCTGAATGCTTATATGTTATTATTTTTTAAAGATTACCCTAAAATAAAATAAATAACTAAAAATTGTTTCATTGACATTTACGTCAAGGATTTATTGACTTAATGTAATAACAATAATTGGTTATTTGCATGGATGAAGTAATAAAGCCACAAGATGAAAATTATGTTATCAGTGGTGTTTGGAGAGTTAGAAACAATGTAGTAATGGGTTACTGTACCTACATTAGCTTATCAAAACTTTCAAGGGGGCGCACATCTAAAGGCTTGCCTAGGTCGCCAAATCATCTTGCACCGGCCCTGACCAAGTATAATATGAGGTGCAGATCTTGCAGCTCCAACCTGCCACTTTCTTGCCCGTGAATTATGTTTTGTCTGGCGAAGTGCGCTCCGTCTAGCAGATTTATCTCGTGCATAATATTTAGCAATATATCAAGAGGGTAAAACATTGTGTGTGTGTAAATATGGCAGGATAATGTATGATAAATTTACGTAATAAATAGCTGACAATATTTCAAGGGAATGAAAATCACTGTCCATATATCTTTTCATGTTATATGTTTATTTATTCATTCATTCATTTATTGTTGACTATGTATAGATTTGTTACTTATTCATTCATTGCTAATTAATATTTTTTATTATATTTGTTTACCTATGACATAGCAAAAGGTATCTTCAAGGGCCCTTAGTATTCCTCAAGAAGCTTCAGTATTATAACAAAGGAGAAAAACCCGAGGTATATAAAGTAGAGAGTGATTCATTTGACAAATTATAGTACTTGGCCCAAAGCAGGTCGAAGATAACTGCAACGGGTGATTGATGTGGGACCATTATTCACAGCAATGATGAGACCCGGATTTCGGCTCAGCCTAATTGACAGTGGAATTTAGTCGTTTGATGGGAGAGTGGAGGTGGTGATAGTGGTAGTGGTGGTGATGGTGGTAGTGATGGTGATTGTGGTGAGGATGGTGGCTAGTGATAGTGGTAGTTGGTGGTGATGGTGGTAGTGGTGGTGATGGTGGTGGTGGTGGTATTTGTGTATTGATCGATAGAGGTTCCGGTGATTGATGTAGGGGAAGGAATGGGGAAAGGGGATTCTGGTGGATGGTGTGGGAGACAGTAGTGATAATTAGTGGTGATGGTGATGGTAGGGATGATGGTGGTTGTAAGGATGATAGTGAACTGTGATGGTGGTGGATATAATATAAGTCGAAGGTGATGATTGTTTTGGTTGATGGTTTGGTTGACACTGGCGATATTTTGTGGTATGAGAAAATACTTGTCAGAGAGATAATCTGATAATGGTTGGTAGTTGGAGAGGGCAGCAGTGGTGTTTTATGACAGGAGAAAAGAGGTTGGAGATGGTAGCGTGGAAATGGATATGGCAGTGTAGGGGAGTGACGAGGACGATGGCTATGATGCAAACTGTAGTAACTGTAGTGAGGATTAGCTTGAGCACAGAAAGGACCCTAGCCGGAATTTCTATCAGAGCCAACATGGTGTAAAATCTAAGGTAACGTGAGAGACGGGCAGGAGAAACACCCAAAACATGTTTCACGTTCTCGACTCACGATGAAGAGTTGGAAAGACTATTGATGTACGCTAAGGCCTGGCTCAAAGTTGTACCTCATTCTAGATATATTGTACAGACGTAAAGGTTTATAATCAAAATATCATTATTGTTATTATTATGGTTATTATTATTCTTTGTATCATTAATACTGCAAATATTAATGGTTTCAGCCTTACTACTTTCATTGTTACTGTCTTTGTTATCATTCTCTTAAATACATGAAGAAATTAAATATTGAAACAGAGAGAGAGAGAGAGAGAGAGAGAGAGAGAGAGAGAGAAACTACCTAGTATCATGGGTCACTTAAATATTCATCCTCTTGTTATTGTAGCTGCAGACCACTCTGAGGTCTTTAATGTTGTATTGGACTCTCTCTCTCTCTCTCTCTCTCTCTCTCTCTCTCTCTAGCTCTCACTCTCTTTCTCTCGTTCTGTCTATTTTTCTTTGAATTGTTTCTAAAGCTGAAAAAAGTTATGAATAATTTTCCAACTTTTCAAAGGAAGCTTAAATTAGCTTGGAATTTCGCTGTGTATAGGTTGACGTAAGCGATATCTTTTGTTTAACTGAGATTTATAACTTCACGTGTCCCATTGTACGAAGACCGCCCTGGGTGAGCCAGTATCTCAACAACAACCAAAATTTTCTTAGTGAATGGAAAAGATGACACACACACACACACACACACACACACACACACACACACACACATACACACACACACACAGTCCAATTCTAACAAAAGAGAAGTGAGACGAACTTTATATTAAACAATTCGCAAAACAAATAGAGATGTTATAGAAGCTGATCACTACATTACCCAAAAGATTTGTATTCCTGAGATTGCCCCAAAAAATTATCAAAAAGAAAGAGATAAAAATATGTAGCTTCAGTGGTATAATGTAACACGTATTGTATAGAGTCGCAAAAGAAATTCCTATGTAAAAGAAGAAATTTGTTGTTTCAGTTTCGTACGTGAATTAAATTACACACAAATTGAAAGTACTGATGAACATATTTATAACACAACACAGGTATGGAGACACATAACACTGATATCCATTTGTAAGAGAAGATAAAACACCCCCCCCCAAAAAAAAAAAAACACGAGAGAATTGTATATTACGACCGTCTGTAACCCACCATTGAAAAATACAGTGATCCTCTTATTGTGTATTTTATCTTCTCCTACAGTGGAATTTCAGTGTGCGTGTGAACAAGGGTCGCTACCACGGCATAGAGGTCCAGGGTTCGATTCCCGACTAGTGAGGTATTGTTTGTATTTGGAAGTCCGTGTGTATATGGACTGTTGAGATATACACTGTATACTGTATGTAGACCTCGTGTTTCCTAGTTCGAGTCGGTAAAATGCTATTACGACCACACAGTTAGCACGGGCAATCTCCGATAGAGGTTCACGTTGCTTAAACGTAAGACGAACGATCGGACTTTGTGTGAAATAAAACAAAACCTAGGATTGCTTTTGTTGCTCTTCTGGCGCCGTGGTAGGGACCCCTGTTCATACGCAGAAGTACAGTAAGATTAAGGGAAAATATAAAAGAATTTTTGCACCTTCACTTGAGCCCTACTATCACACTTATCGCCTCCCCCGCTGACCATCACAGGCTGAATGAAAGAGGTGCTCACTCTGCTGACACCTGACAACATCATGTTAGCAGCGACCCACATAATCTGTAAATAATTGAGAGACTCAGGCTGGCAGGCACAGGCATGGACTGTCTACTTGTACATGCAGGTGTATATCTTGGCTCTCTATCTCACTGTCAATATTTGAGGGGAGTCTCTTGTTCCCGGGGTAACTGAAAGGTCAGAATGGATTTCTCACATATTCTCTGGAGTTTTGTGTGCATGTCTGTCCCATCCATGACTGAGACTAGACTAGTCGTGGTGTGTCGTCGTGCATGTCTGTCCCATCCATGACTGAGACTAGACTAGTCGTGGTGTGTCGTCGTGCATGTCTGTCCCATCCATGACTGAGACTAGACTAGTCGTGGTGTGTCGTCGTGCATGTCTGTCCCATCCACTGGACTAGACTAGTCGTGGTGTGTCGTCGTGCATGTCTGTCCCATCCATGACTGAGACTAGACTAGTCGTGGACTAGACTGTCGTCGTGCATGTCTGTGACTGAGACTCTAGTCGTGGTGTGTCGTCGTGCATGTCTGTCCCATCCATGACTGAGACTAGACTAGTCGTGGTGTGTCGTCGTGCATGTCTGTCCCATCCATGACTGAGACTAGACTAGTCGTGGTGTGTCGTCGTGCATGTCTGTCCCATCCATGACTGAGACTAGACTAGTCGTGGTGTGTCGTCGTGCATGTCTGTCCCATCCATGACTGAGACTAGACTAGTCGTGGTGTGTCGTCGTGCATGTCTGTCCCATCCATGACTGAGACTAGACTAGTCGTGGTGTGTCGTCGTGCATGTCTGTCCCATCCATGACCGAGACTAGACTAGTCGTGGTGTGTCGTCGTGCATGACTTGTGCCATTCACAGTAGCTGCATTTTTGCCATATTCGATTTTTCCCTAATTCTATCTATTCTTCTTTTAGACACAATCGCCTGAAGAAATAATCATTTCCGAGCGGCGTATCCTGCCAGATATATATCCAAACCTCATAATTCTCCCAGAAAGATTGTTTTATATAATATATTACTGCGCTTCAACAACTAGTCAGCAATGACATATTAAGAGATATATCACATACATAACACAAGGTGAAAATTGTTCGCGTTTCTGCTTTTTTTAATTACCCTATTTATCTAACTAAGCTATATGTATTTGGTGCGTTCATCTCATACTGGAGAATTACAACAAGGCTCGGGAGCTCCTCTTGACGGCTTTCAAATCTGTGCACATATTCATAAAGCGGCGAACAAAACCCGCTTGAAGCATCGTTTACTTCACTGTCAAGAGTCAAGACCAACTGAAGGTCATTACTTGTGTGTAGAGAGTTATAAAGCAACCTGCCCTGGGAGTTGTGGATACCTTTTAAGAAGTTTAAGTCAGGTGGCCCATCACTGTATAACAAGAATACAGGTGAATTTGGATTGGCTGTCAGACGTCTCAAATACTGCACTGTACCTCGTCTTTCTGGAATTATATTCATTATCTGTTGATGATTATGATGATGATATTATTATTATTATTATTATTATTATTATTATTATTATTATTATTATTATTATTATTATTATTATTATTATTATTATTATTATTATTAGTTCTCCCACACTAGATGACAACACATAGTACGGTAAACCTTTCGTTGCGTTACTGTCTAGGACGCAGGGAAAGGAACACGCATCTCCACACAACACAACAATTGGTGAAACACAAGAAAGCACTTTCCCCGCACCCACCAAGCAGTCACAATACAAAATGTAAGTACTTCCCCGGAACTTTCTGTAATTATCCTGGATGTAAGTGGCATTACTTTGCGCCTCTGGCTTTAAAACCTTAAAAATGTAAATGAAAACATTCATGCAAATCTTTTACAGAGATATTGTCCAAATTGTTTGTAAGACGATGTAAAGAGTCTTTGAAGTTGTTCTCCGCCCGGCTGGAATACAACTTGCCTGGCATTTTGAAACAAAAGAGGAGAGAGAGAGAGAGAGATTAACACAAAATGATAAATATTTCATACACACGTCTTCGTTTACTTTACGTATTGCAAAATGCTCTTTTCGTTTCAGTGTCTATAGTTCTAATTAGGAAACATAAAACTTCCATGTAAGCTTAAATGATTCCTGAACACTGTTAAAGTTCTAACTATAGTTTGAAATATGTGAAATTATATAGTCTACGCATTCTCCAGACACATACAACATATTTGGCATTTAGAATTAAGAAACTGCAGTTACACACACACACACACACACACACACACACACACACACACACACATTGGTAAGGAAATTATATAATACACAGTACTCAGACAGATGGTTGCTCCTATATTCATTTCATCTTTGTTTTCAAAAAGTAAGATAAATTTTCATAAGAAATACGACCACCTGTTTACAACACCTAAAAACATGAAACGTTGTGTAATTAACACCTATGCACAACATTTTTTTTTCAAATTGTACTTTTCATGCCAGATACTGTTGTTCGTTTACATTTCCCTAGTGCTGTACTCTGCTTTACACATTTTATAACATATTGGTCGGATGTTAACTTTTCAGTTCGACAGTGTCAAGATTACTATTATTAAACATATTTTGTCATTCAACTCTTATTAAAGTTTAAATTTTTCAACGAAGAACGAAGAACTTATTTCCAATTACCACTCTTAGGACAAATTATGGCGTACCTTCAACAAACCACAGTGTATATTAATGTACAGTCACTTGGTGGTTAAGGAAACATCATCATTAACCTTTCGTCAAAATTTATATATAACTTAACCTAATTTGATATGATCTAACGTGAAAACATTTATTCCCTTAGTATAATGCCACATCTTATTTCCTGTCTATTATTTCTACAGACTATCTTAATATTTGTGAGGGGTATTTCTTAAAGTTTATGTTTATCATATAATTAACTGTTTGCCTCTATACAGTAAACATATTTGAAAGCTGAAACTAGTTAACATTTCTAAAGCCTTGCCTGACCTGCCTACAAGGTGAGTACCCGTCAAGACAAAGTATTCTCCAAAATATAAACAGATAGAAAAAAGAGAGAAAAAAGGAGAATAAGAAAGAGGTTTACAAAATTAAGAAATTATACAGCATATGGTCAATGGCGTCTCACCAGTGTACACAAAAGGAACAAAAAACCTCTTGCATTGCCATAAGGACGCAGCGTGTGTGTGTGTGTGTTTACAAACAGTCTCATGTTTACCCTGCCTTTGTATTATACACTCGTTCACGACCTTTGGGTAACCCATGATAGCTTACGTGCCTACCCTACACACAGTCATTAAGGAGCATAGAAGACCCGGTATTAAGATTTCAAAGGCCCGTGCCATAAAAACAGCGCCAGCAATGGAGCTATACAGCGCCTGGCGTTATCTTCATATTCACGCACGCCTTTTAGTCTGTCTTCATACAAATACTGGGGTAGATTCATGTTCCTTCTTTAACTATATCTCTATCTGGGGACGTGAGGAAGTACCTACCTGCCTCACGTAAGCTGCAACACAATAAAGCTATCAATATGAAGTAAAAATTGCTCTGAGACTGTACCATAACTTTATACGTTCTCCCATCCTCAGTTGGAGCGAAAGAGAAGGCAAGATTACTGGAGATTTGGAGAGCTGCTCAGAATGTTTATTGGAGATCAAGTGACTGAAAGGCCAAAGACCTAAGGAGAGGTTCATTGAAAAACCAATCTCTCTCTCTCTCTCTCTCTCTCTCGATTCATATATAATGGTGAAAGGAATGGAAGCCGTTAAAGAAGACGGTAAGATGCTGGAGCACCAACGAGGGTGACGCAAGATGTAGTGAGCAGAGATGAAAGGCTGACCGCGAGAGCAGCTGAAAATAAAAATGATTCGGGTCGTATGTCTATCACAACTGTTCCGTCATTATCATAAATTATGTACATATTAATGAAGCTTTTATGGCTTTGGTTAGTATGGAAATAACTGGATATTTATGATGTTGCAACAAATCATGACGCCATAAATTAATGTTACTATATAAAATTATATATTCTGATTTTACTTTGTTAAATATATAGTAAGGTTATATGTACGTATCTACAACTTTCTATATTCTTCTGGAGGCAACGATATGTGAAGGTGAACACACATAAATATATCTTATCTATCGTGTATATACTTGTATATGTCTCTCTCTCTCTCTCTCTCTCTCTCTCTCTCTCTCTCTCTCTCTCTCTCTCTCTCTCTCTCTCTCTCTCTTTGGCGTTCGTAAGTGTGGACGGTATCGCGTGTAATCTCCCCTCTCCTTTCAGCCGTCGCCTCCCTGTCACTGGTCACGTGGAGGCGGTGCCCGTCCGGCGTGGATGACATTCTTGCGTGAGGCTTGGCAAGTACAGCCCCGGCCGTTGTTGGCAGCTCAGCAGGCCCGGGGAGGAAGGAACTATGTAATCTGCCATTCTGCTATGCTGGTAGAAGAGAGGAGTGATTTAATCTTACGTTCTTGCGTCTTGATGGTGTTGGTAGAGAGAAAGGAGTTATTAAATTTGTCCTTTTTCTATTCTGCCAGAGAGAAGGACTTATGAAATTTGTTGATTAGGTAATCCGAAAGAAAGAGAAGACAGGTAACTAACTATATAATTGGCTGGGAAATAAAGAGAAAGGCCGATGGAATAAATTATCTTCATCTTTGTATGCTGATCATATGTAGCAAAAGAGATAAGACTGGTGCTATAGTAATAAAACCACTTTGCTATGTTAAAAGAGAGAGACAAGATATAGACGAGATATATCCACTGGGTCGCTGCACCCCCAAAACATTAGTAAAATAATAGCAACAGTCATAACAATAACGATGGTGATAAAAGTAGTGGGAGTTGTAAAACAAAACCTCTAAAATATTAAGTGGTAAGAGAAATAACAACAGTTGTGGTAGCGGTAGGGGAGTTTGGAATAGAAACAACAGTAGTTATATGACAACGTATTTTCCCTTCCTACACACAACGAAAATGAGAATAGTTACATGAACCTACCAGAGTTTACAGAACTTATAACAGCTGTAAAAGTGAAAAACGTACAGACTTTCACTGGCTGGTAAAAGTTGGGAGTGTAGGAATGTTCCGAGAGCTTTTAAAAGACACGCGATAAGGATGCCAGAATATTAGATACTGTGAAGATAAAGAGGCTTAGTACCAGCCAACTCCAGTGGGTGACTCTCTCTTGCTATCGCCGAAGACCACTAAAGCATATAACTGGTCTCCGGCAAGATTCCAGGGTCGATTTATCGTATTAGAGGTGTGTGTGTGTGTGTGTGTGTGTGAGTTCGGCCTGATGAAGGTTGGTTATACAGTATGTTAGGCCGGGGTAAGCTATGTTAGAGGGTAGGTTAGGTTATGTTAGAGGTAGATTAAGTCATGTTAGACGGTAGTGTACGTTAGGTTAGGTTATGTTAGAGGTAGAGTAATGTTAGACGGTAGTGTTCCTATGTTAGGGGTATGTTAACGAGTATGTTAGGGTAATGTAAGGGATTAAGAATCTTGCCTTTTTCAGGTCGCTTGGAAGTCCTACTTGTAACGTCCAGTTCCAACTCTATAAAAGGTGATTAGCGATAAGCAGAACATCCGGTTTCAAATTTGCTTGATGACTACCGGGACACCATGCCCAAAGGAAATCACCGCTAGCCCAATCAAGCTTATAAAATCGTAATGCGGTGACGATGATGTTGGCAAAGTTAAGTTGGGCAGTAAAGGCTATGTTAGAGGACAGGTTAGGTGAGCAAATAAACAGGAGCAGGAACCCATTCTCAGCTAACCTAACCTAACCCACCTACCCCTAACCTAACCTAACCTAAACCTAATCTAACCTAACCTAATCTAACCTAAACTAATCTAAAAAAAATAAAAAAAAAGAGCTTAAATATAAAACCTCAGATCCGGCTCTCGGTTTGTCTGGGATTCAGCTTGTCCCCTCAAATGGTATGTGTTTATGAGACCATTTTGCTACAACTGTCGAGTGAGATATACATTTTTTAGTCCTCTCGTGTATAATAAAAATAAAGTTATCTCTCCTTCCTGTCACACACACACACACACACACACACTGATACTATGTGAGTATATTTTGTTTGTATCGTCATATTGTCTCCATAGATTATTACAAAAATAAGAAAATTAGTGAAAACAGAAAAGTAAAGATAGTGTAGATAAATCAAGGATAAACCAGAATGAACGCGATATATAAGGTGTGTGTGTGTGTGTGTGTGTGTGTGTGTGTGTGTGTGTGTGGTGTGTGTGTGTGTGTGTGTGTGTGTGTGTGTGTGGTGTGTGTGTGTGTGTGTGTGTGTGTGTGTGTGTGTGTGTGTGTGTGTGTGTGTGTGTGTGTGTGTGTGTGTGTGTGTGTGTGTGTGTGTGTGTGTGTGTGTGTGTGGTAGTAGTGGTAGTAGTGTGTGTGTGTGGTGTGTGTGGGTGTGTGTGTGTGTGTGTGTGTGTGTGTGTGTGTGGTGTGTGTGTGTGTGTGTGTGTGTGTGTGTGGTGTGTGTGTGTGGTGTGTGTGGTGTGTGTGTGGTGTGTGTGTGTGGTGTGTGTGTGTGTGTGTGTGTGTGTGTGTGTGTGTGTGTTTGTGTGTGTGTGGTAGTGGTAGTGGTGGTGTGTGTGTGTGTGTGTGTGTGTGTGTGTGTGTGTGTGTGTGTGTGTGGTGTGTGTGTGTGTGTGGTGTGTGTGTGTGTGTGTGTGTGTGTGTGTGTGTGTGTGTGTGTGTGTGTGTGTTTCTCAGATATATAGTAACATATGTGGGAATTGAAGACGTCATGATATTGTCTCCATTCAGACTCAGATGATTCGTCGGTGACCTTTGACCCTTGTAAAATGGAAAAAAAATAGTAAAGGTGGTCTATCGTAACAACTTACAACATGATTGGTCTAAATATGGATAAACAGAGAAACTTAAATACATATGTAATTTAGTGAATTTAACTTTTTGCTGTATAACATTAAAAAAAAGAGAAATTAAGATTAATTAAATTTCAAACTTCAAATTAATTAGCTCAAGATTGATGAAGTGGCGATGGTTTGTGAATTATCTCCAAGAAGAATGAAAGAAAAAATGAAAGAATGAAGAGGAAAACAGGAAGAAAATCCACAATAATGACATGTGTGTTACCTTCAAGAGGAGATAAATATTGATGACGTTACACCATATCGCAGGGCTCATGGTTACCCACACAGTGTAACAGTAACCCGGAAACTACAAATAATCACATGTTTTACTAAGTCTAGCATGAGGACGAACACCCCGCCCCCCCCAGGAGAGCCCACACCTCGTATAACAGACCCAGGTCAGGCTCTCCGTAAAGCCTGGTGTGCTCTCGCTGTCATTATTTATTACTAAAACTCATGCATTATGCAAATTAGATGCTTAAAACTCTCCTATGTTCCCGCAGCCCAGGAAAAACTAAAAACATTCGAGGGTTTCTAAATGCTTATACTCTCCTTGCGTCATTTTCCTTTTGTTTTTATTTTTTTGCCTGAAACTTTTGTGTTGGAGTTAAATTTGTGCTGCACTAGAGACGAGTGTTGCTTCTAGTGAACGTTTTTCATGGAACAACAACGCGAAACATTCACTTAGCCAAGAGCTTTTGTGAAATACTCGACTGGGCTGTGACACCTCACCCAGTTGTCGGTCATCTGGTTATAAAAAATACAAGTTTTTTAAATACCAATCTGGTGTGATACACATGGCCTTCCTTCAAACATTCGTCAGACTTAGGATCACGATTACGAATTACGACAAAGTTTTAACAGCGGTTCACATACTGTAGTTCATTCTAGGAGCTTTTTAACATCATCATATGTATTATTGACTATATATAACCATACACAAACACCACTATGTTACGGGTAATGAACTCAATATCCTTTCCCAGACAGCAATAATTCTGTTCCTTGTTAAAAAAAAATATATAAAAAAATCAATAAAGTCTCAATTAAATTATAGTGAAGTATTGATAAGTTAATGATAATATCCAGAAACAAATTATAATTCTGGATTTATGTTACGAGCTATGACCATAAAATATTACCTGTGGAATTAGCTGAAATAATTATATTGTCCTCTCCTACTATTTCACCTTAGCTTTTGTACTAGATCAAAAGACTGTTTTAGGTGCAAAATGAAGTTAATCTTGATTTATGGTGTCTCAGTCATGCTAAACAGATCAGATGATGCTTTATAGCAGGAGATGTCTTCCTCTGAAAGCATCAAACTCACTCTAACAGATTACCTTTGGCGTCTGGGGAAATTTCTTCCTGGTTAGTATTTCAGTCCCAAGAGAGAAAGGAGGCATTGTAATTGCCTCCTTAATGTGTATGTGTGTGTCTGAAACAAATATCTATAAAACCACTGAACCGATTTTACGAAACTCAGCAAAGGCGAGGCTGTGATTTAACAACAGGAAACAACACCTATTTGCTGTGTTAATAATAATAATAATAATAATAATAATAATAATAATAATAATAATAATAATAATAATAATAATAATAATAGTAGGTAGAAAAGCGATGTGGAAGGTATTGAAAATATCTGGAAACTTGATGCAATCAGTTCAT
>NW_024724172.1:0-28891 GCF_018991925.1 Homarus americanus | reverse complement strand
AACACACCTGGGGGACGGACGTGCACTGGGAGGTCACAGCACCTGGGAGTGTCAGGGTGTACCTGGAATGTCATTGTGGGGTGTACCTGGGAGTGTGTGAGGTACCTGGGAGTGGCAGAGGAGCAATGGGAGGCCAGGAGGCAGGAGGTCGGAGGTGGGTGGGATGCTGGGAGAGGCGGCCTGGAAAATGGGAGGCTGGGATGTACCTGGGAGGTTGAGGAGTAATGGGAGGTCAGAGGAGTACCTGGGAGGCTGGGCGGTGTACTGGGAGCCAGAGGTACCTGGGAGACGGGAGGTGTACCTGGGAGGTTGGAGTTGTACCTGGGAGCAAGCCGGATGTGTACCTGGGAGGCAGGTGTGCCTACAGGGAGGTTAAGAAGGTGTACCTGGGAGGTCAGAGGTGGGCCTCAAGGCCTGAGTGCAGCTCGGGAGGTAAGGAGGTGGTACCTGGAAGTGTCAGAGGAGCACCTGAGCGCCAAGCGAGTACCTGGGAGGCCAGAGGCACCTGATAGGTGGGCAGTGTACCTGAGAGGAGAGGTACCTGGGAGGCTGGCTGGTGGGAGGCTGGGCAGAACCCCTGTGAGGTGCTGTGAGGCACCTGGGAGCATTAGAGGTGTAACGGCAGTACCAGGGGTGTAACTGGGAGCAGGCCGGAGGTGTAACTGGGAGGCCAGATGTGTACCTGGAGTGCTGGAGGCACCAGATGTGTTGTACCTGGGAGGTTGGGAGGAGTGGGCCTGGCGCAAGGCTGGGCGGTGTACGGGGAGGCATGTGTCTCTGAGGCTGAAGCTGTACCTGGGAGTAAGCCGGAGAAAATGGGATGCTGTGGCCCGGGAGGCCAGAGTAATGGGAGGTTGAAGGTGTACCTGGGAGGCCAGAGGTACTGGGAGTATTGGAGCCAGGCCTGGGAGGCCAAAGGTGAACTCATATCAGAGGTGTACCGGGGAGATTGTACTCAGGGAGTGCTGGCTGGGACTACCTGGGAGTGTCTGAGGTGTACCTGGGAGGCCGAGGTGTACCTGGGAGGAGGTGTACCTGGGAGTGTCAGAGATGTAGCTGGGAGTGTCTGAGAGTACCTGGGAGGTTCAGCTGGCGAGGTGTACCGGAGAGTCAGTGAGCACCTGGGAATGTCAAAGAGTGTACCTGGGGTGTCGGACGGCACTGGGAGTGTCAGAGGTGTACCTGGGAGCATCAGGGGTGTACCTGGGAGTGTCGGAGGTACGATGCCAGAGGAGTACCTGGGAGTGTCAGAGGTGTACCTGGGAGGCCGATGTGTACTGGGAGTATTGAGCTGCAACGGGAGTGTCGGAGGCACCGGGGAGGCACTGCTGTACCCAGGAGTGTCAGGGGAGTACCTGGGTGTGTCAGCGGTGTACCTGGGAGGCCAGAGGTGTACTGGGAGTATTGGAGTGGTACCTGGGAGTGTCAAAGGTACCTGATGGTCAGAGGTGTACCTGGGACAGAGGTACCTGGAGTATCGGTGCCCAGGAGGGCTGGACCACCTGGGAGGTCAGAGGTGACCTGGGAGGCCAGAGGTGTACCTGGGAGTGTCAGAGGTGAACCTGGAGGTCAGAGATGTACCTGGGAGTGTCTGAGGTACCAGTGGAGTGTCAGAGGCACGGGAGTGTCAGAGGTGCACCTGGGAGTGTCAGGGTGTACCTCAAACAAAGCTGGGGTAATGCACAACTGGAGTGTCACAGGTACCTGGAGCAGATGTACCTGGGAGTGTCAGGGGTACCTGGGAGTGTCTGAGGTGTACCTGGGAGTGCCGTGTACCTGGGAGTGTCAGAGGTACCAGGGAGTGTCAGTGAGTACCTGGGAGGCCAGAGAACAGGACTGTAACGGGAGTACCTGGGAGGACAGAGGTGTACCTGGGAGTGTGAGAGGTGTACCTGGGAGTGTCTGAGGTACCTGGGAGTGGCAGAGGTGTACCCTGAGTGTCAGAGATGTACCTGGGAGTGTCAGAGGTGTACCTGGGAGATCAGGAGGACCAGGGAGTGGCTGGACTACCTGGGAGTGCCTGAGGTACCTGGGAGGGCAGAGGTGTACCAGGGAGTGTCAGAGAAGTACCTGGGAGGTCTGAGGTGTACCTGGGAGTGTCTGAGGTGTACCTGAGTGTCAGTGGAGACCTGGGAATGTCAAGTGCAACTGGGGGGTATCGCAGGTGTACCTGGGAGCATCACAGGTGTACCTGGGAGTGTCAGAGGTGTACCTGGCAATGTCAGGGGTGTACCTGGGAGGTCAGGGGTGTACCTGGGAATGTGATGGGTGTACCTGGGAGTGTCTGAGGTGTACCTGGGAGGTCAGAGGTGTATCTGGGAGTGTCGAAATGTACCTGGGAGGTCAGAGTTGTACTTGGGAGTGTCAGAGGTGTACCTGGGAGGTCAGAGTGTACTTGGGAGTGTCAGAGGTGCACCTGGGAGTTCGAGGTGTACCTTGAGAAGTCAGAGGTGTACCAGGGAGTGTCAGTGGAGTACCTGAGAGTTCAGAGAAATAGGACTGTAACAGGAGTACCTGGGAGTGACAAAGGTGTACCTGGGAGTGAGAGGGTGTACCTGGGAGTGCCTGAGGTGTACCTGGGAGTGTTAGAGGTACCTGGGAGGTGAGAGGTGTACCTGGGATTGTCTGGAGGTGTACCTGGGAGTGTCAGAGATGTACTTGGGAGTGTCAGAGGTGTACCTGGGAGTGGCAGAGGTGTACCTGGGAGGTCAGAGATGTACCTGGGAGTGTCTGAGGTGTACCTGGGAGGTTAGAGGTTTACCCTGGTGTGAGAGGTGTACCTGGGAGTGTCTGAGGTGTACCTGGGAGCATCAGAGATGTACTTGGGAGAGTCAGAGGTGTACCTGGGAGTGGCAGAGGTACCTGGGAGCAGAGATGTACCTGGAGTGCCTGAGGTACCTGGGAGTGTCTGGAGGTGTACCTGGGAGTCAGAGGTGACACCAGGAGTGTCAGTGGAGTACCTGGGAGTGTCAGAGAAATACCAGGGACTGTAACAGGAGTACCTGGGTGTGACAGAGGTGTACCTGGGAGGTGAGAGAGGTGTACCTGGGAGTGTCTGAGGTGTACCTGGGAGTGTTAGAGGTACCTTGGAGTGTGTGAGGTGTACCTGGGAGTGTCTGAGGTGCACCTGAGTGTCAGAGATGTACCTGGGAGCATCAGAGGTACCTGGGAGTGTCAGGTGTACCTGGAGTATCAGAGGTGCCTGGAGTCTCAAGGGTGTACCTGGGAGTGTCAGGGTGTAACTGGGAGGGTCGGAGGTGGTGGGAGTGCCAGAGAGGTGCATGAGTAAGCCAGGCACGGGAGTAGAGATGTACCTGGGAGTGTCAAAGGAGTACCTGGGAGGCAGAGGAGTACCTGGAGGTCATGGTGTACCTGGGAGTTTAGAGGTGCAATGGGAGCATCGGAGGTGTACTGGGAGTGTCGGAGGTGTACCTGGGAGGTTAGGAGGTGTACCAGGAGTGTTGAGGTGTACCTGGGAGTGTCAGAGGAGTACCTGGGAGCGTCAAGCGAGACCTGGGAGTGTCAGAGGTGTACCTGATAGTGTCAGTGGTGTACCTGGGAGTGTCAGAGGTGTACCTGGGAGTGCTGGTGTACCTGGGAGTGTCAAAGGTGAACTGGAGGCTCAGAGATACCTGGGAGTATCAGAGGTGTACCTGGGAGTGTCGGGGTGTACCTGGGAGTGTCAGGGTGTAACTGGGAGTGTCGGAGGTAAACTGGGAGTGCCAGATTTGTACCTGGGAGTGTCAGATGTGTACCTGGGAGTGTCAAAGCTGTACCCGGGAGTAGCAGAGAGTACCTGGGAGTGTCAAGCTGTACCTGGGAGGTCAGAGGTGTACTGGGAGTATGGAGCTGTACCTGGAGTGTCGGTGTACCTGGGAGTGTCAAAGCTGTACCTGGGACAGAGGTACCTCGGAGTGTCAGATGTGTACCTGGGAGTGTCAAAGCTGTACCCGGGAGTGTCAGAGATGTACCTGGGAGTGTCTGAGGTGTACCTGGAGTGTCTGAGGTGTACCAGGGAGGCCAGGAGTACCTGGGAGTGCCAGAGAAATACCAGGACTGTAACAGGAGTACCTGGGAGGACAGAGGTGTACCTGGAGAGTGAGAGGTGTACCTGGGAGTGTCTGAGGTGTACCTGGGAGTGGCAGAGGTGTACCTGTGAGTGTCAGAGATGTACCTGGGAGTGTCTGAGGTGTACCTGGGAGTTCAGAGGTACCTGGGAGGCAGAGGTGTACCTGAGACAGAGATGTACCAGGAGGCTGGCTGACCACCTGGGAGAGTCTGAGGTACCTGGGAGGCAGAGGTACCTGGGAGTGTCAGAGATACCTGAGTGCTGAGGTACCTGGGAGTGTCTGAGGTGTACCTGGGAGTGTCTGAGGGTACCTGAGTGTCAGTGAGTACCTGGAATGTCAAAAGTGTACCTGGGGTATCGCAGGTGTACCTGGGAGTATCACAGGTGTACCTGGGAGTGTCAGAGGTGTACCTGGCAATGTCAGGGGTGTACCTGGGAGTGTCAGGGTGTACCTGGGAATGTCATGGTGTACCTGGGAGTGTCTGAGGTGTACCTGGGAGGCAGAGGAGCACCTGGGAAAGTCAGAGGTATCTGGGAGTGTCTGAAATGTACCTGGGAGGTCAGAGGTGTACTTGGGAGGGTCAGAGGTACCTGGGAATGGCAGAGGTGTACCTGGGAGCGCAGAGATGTACCTGGGAGTGTTTGAGGTGTACCCTGGAGTGTCTGAGGTGTACCTGGGAGTGTCTGAGGTGTACCTGGGAGTGTCAGAGGTGTACCAGGAGGTCAGTGGAGTAACTGGGAGTGTCAGAGAATACCAGGGACTGTAACAGGAGTACCTGGGAGGGACAGAGGTGTACCTGGGAGTGTGAGAGGTGTACCTGGGAGTGTCTGAGGTGTACCTGGGGGTCTGAGGTGTACCTGGGAGTGTCTGAGGTGTACCTGGGAGTGTCTGAGGTGTAACTGAGTGTCAGTGGAGTACCTGGGAATGTCAGGTACCTGGGGTATCGCAGGCCTGGGAGTATCACAGGTGTACCTGGGAGTGTCAGAGGTGTACCTGGCAATGTCAGGGGTGTACCTGGGAATGTCATGGGTGTACCTGGGAGTGTCTGAGGTGTACCTGGGAGGGTCAGAGGAGTACCTGGGAAAGTCAGAGGTGTATCTGGGAGTGTCGAAATGTACCTGGGAGTGTCAGAGGTGTACTTGGGAGTGTCAGAGGTGTACCTGGGAGTGGCAGAGGTGTACCTGGGAGTGTCAGAGATGTACCTGGGAGGCTTGAGGTGTAACCGGGAGTGTCTGAGGTGTACCTGGGAGTGTCTGAGGTACCTGGGAGTCAGAGGTGCACCAGGAGGAGAGGTTTACCTGGGAGTGTAGAGGTGTACCTGGGAGTGTCTGAGGTACCTGGGAGGCCAGAGATGTACCTGGGAGTATCAGAAGTGTAACTGGGAGGGTCGGAGGTGTAAGTGGGAGTGTCAGAGGCGCATGTGGGAGTGTCACAGGTGTACCTGGGAGGCTCAGAGATGTACCTGGAAGTGTCAAAGGAGTACCTGGGAGTGTCGGAGGAGTACCTGGGAGGTCAGCGTACCTGGGAGTTTCAGTGGTGTACCTGGGAGTATCGGAGGTGTACCTGGGAGTGTCGGAGGTGTACCTGGGAGTGTCGGATGTGCACCTGGGAGGTAGAGGTGTACCAGGGAGTGTTAAAGGTACCTGGGAGTGTCAGAGGAGTACCTGGGAGCGTCAAAGGAGTACCTGGGAGTGTCAGAGGTGTACCTGATAGTGTCAGTGGTGTACCTGGGAGTGTCAGAGGTGTACCTGGGAGGTCATTGGTGTTACCTGGGAGTGTCAAAGGTGAACCTGGAGGTGTCAGAGGTGCACCTGGGAGTATCAGAGGTTTACCTGGGAGGTCAGGGTGTACCTGGGAGGTTGGGGTGTAACTGGGAGGCCGGAGGTGTAACTGGGAGGTCAGATTTGTACCTGGGAGTGCTAAGATGTACCTGGGAGTGTCAAAGCTGTACCCGGGAGTGTCAGAGGAGTACCTGGGAGGTCAGCGGTGTACCTGGGAGTGTCAGAGGTGTATGGGAGTATTGGAGCTGCACCTGAGAGTGTCGGAGGTGTACCTGGGAGTGTCAAAGCTGTACCCGGGAGTGTCTGGGTGTACCTGGAGTGTCTGAGGTGTACCTGGGAGTGTCTGAGGTGTACCTGGGAGGTCAGAGGTGTACCAGGAGTATCAGTGGAGTACCTGGGAGTGTCAGAGAAATACCAGGACTGTAACAGGAGTACCTGGGAATGACAGAGGTGTACCTGGGAGGTGTGAGAGGTACCTGGGAGTGTCTGAGGTGTACCTGGGAGTGTCAGAGATGCCTGGGAGTACAGAGGTGCAACCTGGGAGGCAGGGGTGTACCTGGGAGGGCAGGTGTAACTGAGAGTGTCGGAGGTGTAACTGGGAGTGTCAGATGTGTACCTGGGAGGCTGCAGATGTGTACCTGGGAGTGTCAAAGCCACCCGGGAGAGTCAGAGGAGTACCTGGGAGGTCAGGTGGGAGGGCCGGAGGTGTAAGTGGGAGGTCAGAGGCGTACCTGGGAGTGTCAGAGGTGTACCTGGGAGTGTCAGATGTACCTGGGAGTGTCAGAGGAGTACCTGGGAGGTCAGAGGAGTACCTGGGAGTGTCATGGTGTACCTGGGAGGCCGATACCTGGGAGCACGGAGGTGTACCCGGGAGTGTCGGAGTTGTACCTGGGAGTGTGATGTGTACCTGGGAGGTTAGAGGTGTACCTGGGAGTGTTAAAGGTACCCGGAGGTCAGAGGTGTACCTGGGAGGTCTGAGGTACCAGGAGTGTGAGGTGTACCTGGAAGTGTCAAGAGGAGTACCTGGGAGCGTCAAAGGAGTACCTGAGTGCAGAGGTGTACCTGATAGTGTCAGTGGTGTACCGAGAGTGTCAGAGGTGTACCTGGGAGGTGTCTGGTGTACCTGGGAGTGTCAAAGGTGAACCTGGAGGTGTCAGAGGTGTACCTGGGAGTATCAGAGGTACCTGGTAGTGTCAGGGTGTAACTGGGAGTGTCGGAGGTGTAACTGGGAGTGTCAGATGTGTACCTGGGGGTGTCAGATGTGTACCTGGGAGGTCAAAGCTGTACCCGGGAGGTCAGAGGAGTACCTGGGAGTGTCAGCGGTGTACTTGGGAGTGTCAAAGCATACTGGGAGTATTGAAGCTGTACCTGGGAGTGTCGGAGGTACCTGGGAGTGTCAGGGGTGTAACTTGGAGGTCAGATGTGTACCTGAGTTAGATGTGTACCTGGGAGTGTCAAAGCTGTACCTGGGAGTGGCAGAGGTGTACCTGGGAGGCCAGAGATGTTGCTGGGAGTGTCTGAGGTGTACCTGGGAGTGTCTGAGGTGTACCTGGAGGTGCCTGAGGTGTACCTGAGAGTGTAGTGTGAGCACGGGAATGTCAAAAGTGTACCTGGGGGTATCGGACGTGTACCTGGGAGGTCACAGGTGTACCTGGGAGGTAGGGTAACCTGGGAGTGTCGGAGGTGTAACTGGGAGTGTCAGGATGTACCTGGGAGTGTCCGATGTGTACCTGGGAGTGTCAAAGCTGCACCCGGGAGTGTCAGGAGGAGTACCTGGGAGTGTCAGAGGTGTACTTGGAGTGTCAAAGGTGTACTGGGAGCATTGAGCTGTACCTGGGAGTGTCGGAGGTGTACCTGGGAGCAAGTCAAACTGTACCCAGGAGTGTCAGGGGAGTACCTGGGTGTGTCAGCGGTGTACATGGGAGTGTCAGAGGTGCACTGGGGTATTGGGACCTCGGAGTGTCAAAGGCGCCTCGATGTCAGAGGTGTACCTGGGAGTATCAGAGGTGTACCTGGGAGTATCAGAGGTGTACCGGGAGAGCCATTGGGACTACCTGGGAGTGTCTGAGGTGTACCTGGGAGGTCCGGAGGTGGTACCTGGGAGTGGCAGAGGTGTACCTGGGAGTGTCAGAGATGTTGCTGGGAGTGTCTGAGGTGTACCTGGGAGTGTCTGAGGTGTACCTGGGAGTGTCTGAGGTGTACCTGAGAGTCTCAGTGGAGTACCTGGAATGTCAAAAGTGTACCTGGGTATCGGACGTACCTGGGAGTGTCACAGGTGTACCTGGGAGTGTCAGAGGTGTACCTGGCAATGTCAGGTGTACCTGGGAGTGTCAGGGGTGTACCTGGGAATTTGGTACCTGGGAGTGTCTGAGGTACATGGGAGTAGCAGAGGAGTACCTGGGAGTGTCAGAGAAATAATAGGGACTGTAACAGGAGTACCTGGGAGTGACAGAGGTGCACCTGGGAGTGTGAGGGGTGTACCTGGGAGTGTCTGAGGTGTAACTGGGAGTGCCTGAGGTGTACCTGGGAGTGTCTGAGGTGTACCTGGGAGTGTCTGGAGGTGTACCTGGGAGTGTGAGAGGTGTACCTGGGAGTGTCTGAGGTGGTACCTGGGAGGTCAGAGATGACCTGGGAGTATCAGGAGGTACCTGGGAGTGTCAGGGTGTACCTGGGAGGTCAGGGGTGTAACTGGGAGTGTCGAGGTGTAACCTGGGAGGTCAGATGTACCTGGGAGGTCAGATGCTCACCTGGGGTGCTCCAAGGTGTACCTGGGAGAGACAGAGGAGTACCTGGGAGTGTCAGGGCATAACTGGAGGTCGGAGGGAAAGTTGAGTATCAGAGGCGTACCTGGGAGTGTCAGAGGTACCTGGGAGGTCAGAGATGTACCTGGGAGTGCTCAGAGGAGTACCTGGGAGGTCAGAGGAGTACCTGGGAGTGTCAGAGGTGTACCTGGGAGGCTGGGGAGGTGTACCTGGGAGCACAGGAGGTGTACCTGGGAGTGTCGGAGGTGTACCTGAGGGTGTCGGAGGTGTACCTGAGGTGTCGGATGTGTACCTGAGAGCAGCAGAGGTGTACCAGGGAGTGTTAAAGGTGTACCTGAGAGTGTCAGAGGTGTACCTGGGGTGTCTGAGGTGTACCTGGGAGTAAGGAGGTGTGCTGGAAGGTCAGAGGAGCACCTGGGAGTCAAAGGAGCACCTGGGAGTGTCAGAGGTGTACCTGATAGCACTGGAGTGGTGGTACCTGAGAGTGTCAGAGGTGCACCTGGGAGTGTCATTGGTGTACCTGGGAGGTCAAGGTAAACCTGGAGGTGTCAGAGGTACCTGGGAGTATCAGAGGTGTACCTGGGAGGCAGGGGTACCTGGGAGTGCTGGGGGTAACTGGGAGGCCGGAGGTGTAACTGGGAGTGCTGGGATGTGTACCTGGGAGTGCCAGATGTGTACCTGGGAGTCAAAGCTGTACCCGGAGTGTCAGAGGAGTACCTGGAGGTAGAAGTGCACCTGGGAGTGTTGAGGTGTAACAGAGTGAGAGGTACCTGGGAGTGTCAGAGGTGTACCTGGGAGGCAGAGGCACCTGGGAATGTGAGAGTGTACCTGGGAGTGTCTGAGGTACCTGGAGTGTCAGAGATGTACCTGGAGATCAGAGGTACCTGGGAGGTCAGGTACCTGGGAGGTCAGGTGTACCTGGGAGTGTCAGGGTGCAACTGGGAGTGTCGGAGGTGTAACTGGGAGGTCAGGAGTGTACCAGGAGTGTCAGGATGTACCTGGAGCCAAAGCTGTACCCGGGAGAGTCAGAGGAGTACCTGGGAGTGTCAGAGATGTACCTGGGAGCATCAGAGGAGTACCTGGGAGGCCAGAGGAGTACCTGGGAGTGCTGGGTGGTGTACCTGGGAGTCAGAGGTGTACCTGGGAGCATCGGAGGTGTACCTGGGAGTGAGAGTTGTACCTGGGAGTGCCGATGTGTACCTGGGAGTGGTAGAGGTGTACCAGGGAGCAAAAGGTGTACCTGGGAGGCTCAGTGAAGCACCTGAGAGTAAGCGAGAAACAGGGACTGTAACAGGAGTACCTGGGAGGACAGAGGTACCTGGGAGTGGAGAGGTACCTGGGAGTGTCTGAGGTACCTGGGAGGTTAGAGGTGTACCTGGGAGTGAGAGGTGTACCTGGGAGTGTCTGAGGTACCTGGGAGGTCAGAGATGCACCTGGGAGCATCAGAGGTGACCTGGAGTGTCAGGGTTGCACCTGGGAGTGTCAGGGCGTAACCGAGAGTCGGAGGTAACTGGGAGTGTCAGATGGTACCTGGGAGCAAGTCAGATGCTTACCTGGGAGTGCAAGCTGTACCCGGAGATCAGAGGAGTACCTGGGAGTGTCAGGGGCGTAACTGGTAGGCCGGAGAAAGTGAGCATCAGAGGAACCTGGGAGGCTCAGGACCCCTGGGAGTGTCAGAGATGAACTGGGAGTGTCAGAGAACACGGGAGGTCAGAGGAGACCTGGGAGTGTCAGCAGTACCTGAGTGTCAGAGGTGTACCTGGGAGTATCGGGAGGCCTGGGAGTGTCGGAGGTACCTGAGGGAGCGGATGTACCTGAAGAGTTGAGGAAACAGGGAGTGTTAAAGGTGCACCTGGGAGTGTCATTGGCGTACCTGAGTGTCAAAGCGAACCTGAGGTGTCAGGAGGCACCTGGGAACATCAGGAGGTGTACCTGGGAGCATCGAGGCGCCCAGGAGGCCGCTGACTGGCCTGGGAGTGTCTGAGGTGTACCTGGGAGTGTCAGAGGTGTACCTGGGAGTGGCAGAGGTGCACTGGGGAGTGTCAAGATGTTGCTGGGGAGTGTCTGAGGTACCTGGGAGCAAGCTCTGAGGTACCTGGGAGCAGCCCGAGGTGCACCTGAGAGCCAGGTGAGTACCTGGGAATGTCAGTGTGTACCTGGGGCACGGACGTGTGGCACTGGGAGTGTCACAGGTGTGGCCTGGGGAGTGTCAGAGAGGTGTACCTGGCAATGTCAGGGGTGTACCTGGGAGTGTCAGGGTGTGCCTGGGAATGTCAGGGTGTACCTGGGAGTGTCAGGAGAAGGGCTCAGGAGTGTCACAGGAGTACCTGGGAGGCTCAGTGCACCTGGGAGCAAGTTCGAGGTGTGGCCTGGGAGTGTCTGAGGTGTACCTGGGAGCAAACAGAGGTGCACCAGGAGTATCAGTGAGTACCTGGGAGCAAGTCAGGAGAAATACCAGAGACTGCAACAGGAGTACCTGGGAGTGTCAGAGGTGCACCTGGGAGTGTGAGAGGTGTACCTGGGAGTGCCTGAGGTGTACCTGGGAGGCCAGAGATGTACCTGGGAGTATCAGAGGTGTACCTGGGAGGTCAGGTGTACCTGGGAGGCAGGGGTGTAACGAGGTCGGAGGTGTAACTGGGAGGTCAGATGTACCTGGGAGCTAGATGCACCTGGGAGGCCAAAGCTCACCCGGGAGAGTCAGAGGAGCACCTGGGAGTGCCAGGTAACAGGAGGGTCGGGAGGTGAGGGAGGTCAGGGGAGGCGCACCTGGGAGTGCTCGAGGTGTACCTGGGAGGTCAGATGTACCTGGGAGGTCAGAGAGCACCTGAGTGTCAGAGGAGTACCTGGGAGGCCAGGTGGTGTACCTGGGAGTGTCAGAGGTGTACCTGGGAGTATCGGAGGTGCACCTGGGAGGCCGGAGTTGCACCTGGGAGTGTCGGATGTACCTAGGAGTGTCAGAGGTGTACCAGGAGTGTTAAAGGTGTACCTGGGAGGTCAAGGTACCTGGGAGTGTCTGAGGTGTACCTGGGAGGTATGAGGTACCTGGTATCAGAGAGCACCTGGGAGGCCGTGAGTACCTGGGAGGTCAGAGGTGTACCTGATAGTGTCAGTGGTGACCTGAGAGTGTCAGAGGCACCTGGGAGTGTCACTGGTGTACCTGGGAGGTCACAGAACCTGGAGGTGTTCAGAGGTGTACCTGGGAGCATCAGAGGCACCCAGTGTCAGGGGTGTCTGGGAGGTCGAGGTGTAACTGGGAGTGTCAGAGTGTACCTGGGAGTGTCAGATGTGCACCTGGGAGTGTCAAAGCTGTACCTGGAGAGCCAGAGGAGCACCTGGGAGCAGCGGTGTACTTGGGAGGTCAACAGCCTGGGAGTATTGAGCTGTACCTGGGAGGCCGGAGCACCTGGGAGTGTCAAGCTGCACCCAGGAGTGTCAGGGAGCACCTGGGTGTCAGATGTGTACCTGGGAGGTCAGAGGTACACTGGGAGGCTGAGCCTGTACCTGGGAGTGTCAGGGGGAACCTGGGAGTGTCAGGAGATGTACCTGGGAGCATCAGAGGTGCACCTGGGAGCACGAAAACAGGAAAGCCAACCTGGGAGTGTCTGAGGTGTACCCGGAGAGAAGTCAAGTGAGCACCTGGGAATGTCAAAAGTGCACCTGGGGGTATCGGACGTGTACCTGGGAGTGTCACAGGTACCTGGGAGTGTCAGGGGTGTAACTGGGAGGACGGAGGTGTAACTGGGAGTGTCAGATGGTACCTGGGAGTCAGATGTACCTGGGAGTGCAAAGCTGTACCCGGGAGTGTCAGAGGAGTACCTGGGAGTGCCAGCGGTGTACTTGGGAGTGTCAAAGGAGTACTGGGAGCATTGGAGCTGTACCTGGGAGTGTCGGAGGTCTACCTGGGAGTGTCAAGCTGTACCCAGGAGTGTCAGGGGAGTACCTGGGTGTGTCATGGTGTACCTGGGAGGTCAGATGCATGGGAGTATTGAGCTGTACCGGGAGTGTCAAAGGTGAACCTCGATGTGTCAGAGGTGTACCTGGAGTATCAGAGGTGACCTGGGAGTATCAGAGGTGTACCAGGAGAGTCATTGACTACCTGGGAGTGTCTGAGGTGCCGAAGTGTCAGAGGTACCTGGGAGTGGCAGAGGTGTACCTGGGAGTGTCAGAGATGTTGGTTGGGAGTGTCTGAGGTGTACCTGGGAGTGTCTGAGGTGTACCTGGGAGTGCTCGAGGTGTACCGAGAGTCTCAGTGGAGTACCTGGGAATGTCAGTGTACCTGGGGGTATCGGACGTGTACCTGGAGTGTCACAGGTGTACCTGGGAGTGCAGGTGTACCTGGCAACAGGGGTGTACCTGGGAGTGTCAGGGGTGTACCTGGGAATGTCAGGGGTGTACCTGGGAGTGTCTGAGGTGTACCTGGGAGTGGCAGAGGAGTACCTGGGAGTGTCAGAGAAATACCAGGGACTGTAACAGGAGTACCTGGGAGTGACAGAGGTGTACCTGGGAGTGTGAGGGGTGCACCTGAGTGTCTGAGGGTGTACCTGGGAGTGTCTGAGGTGTACCTGGGAGTGTCTGAGGTGTACCTGGGAGAGTCCGAGGTGTTCCAGGGAGTGTCATGGAGTACCTGGGAGTGTCAGAGAAATACCAGGGACTGCAACAGGAGCTACCTGGGAGGACAGAGGTGTACCTGGGAGTGTGGAGGTGCACCTGGGAGTGTCTGAGGTGTACCTGGGAGTGTTGAGGTGTACCTGGGAGTGTGAGGTGCACCTGGGAGTGTCTGAGGTGCACCTGGGAGGCTCAGAGATGCACTGGGAGCATCAGAGGTGTACCTGGGAGTGTCAGGGTGTACCTGGGAGGGGTGTAACTGGGAGTGCCGGAGGTGTAACTGGGAGTGTCAGATGTGTACCTGGGAGTGTCAGATGTTTACCTGGGAGTGTCTGCTGTACCGGGAGAGTCAGAGGAGCACCTGGGAGTGTCAGGGCGTAACTGGTAGGGTCGGAGGAAAGTGGAGCATCAGAGGCGTACCTGGGAGTGTCAGGAGGCACCTGGGAGTGTCAGAGATGTGCGGGAGGCTCAGAGGAGACCTGGGAGGTCAGAGGAGTACCTTGGGAGGTCAGCGGTGTACCTGGGAGTATCAGAGGTGTACCTGGGAGTATCGGAGGTGCACCTGGGAGTGTCGGAGGTGTACCTGAGGGTGTCGGATGAACCTGAGATAGGAGGTACCAGGAGTGTCAGAGGTGTACCTGGGAGTGTCAGGAGGTACCTGGGGGTGTCTGAGGTACCTGGGAGTGAGGTGTACCTGGAAGTGTCAGAGGAGACCTGGGAGCGTCAAATGAGTACCTGGGAGCGGTGTACCTGATAGTGTCAGTGGTGTACCTGAGAGTGTCAGAGGTGTGACCTGGGAGGTCACAGGTGTACCTGGGAGGTCAAAGGAAAACCTGAGGCAGGAGGCCTGGGAGTACTGTGAGGTGCACCTGAGTGTCAGGGGTGCCTGGGAGTGTCAGGGTGCAACTGGCAGGAGGTGTAACTGGGAGTGTCAGATGTGTACCTGGGAGTGTCAGATGTGTACCTGGGAGTGTCAAAGCTGTGCCTGGAGTGTCAGAGGAGCACCTGGGAGTGTCAGAGGTGTACTTGGGAGTGTCAGAGGTGCACTGGCATTGAGCTGTACCTGGGAGGTCGGAGGTGTACCTGGGAGTGTGTGAGAGGTGTACCTGGAGTGTCTGAGGTACCTGGGAGTGTTAGGAGGTGTACCTGGGAGTGAGGAGGTACCTGGGAGTGTCTGAGGTGTACCTGGGAGGTCAGAGATGTACCTGGGAGGCCAGAGGTGTACCTGGGAGTGTCAGGGTGTACCTGGGAGTGTCAGGGGTGTACCTGGGAGGCTGGGTGTAACTGGGAGTGTCGGAGGTGTAACTGGGAGTGTCAGATGTACCTGGGAGTGTCAGATGTGTACCTGGGAGTGTCAAGCCACCCGGGAGAGTCAGAGGAGGACTTGGGAGTGTCAGGGTGTAACAGGGAGGGGTCGGAGGTAGGTGGGAGGTCAGAGGCGTACCTGGGAGTGTCAGAGGTAACCTGGAGGTCCAGAGATGTACCTGGGAGTATCAGAGGTGAGACCTGGGAGTGTCAGAGGAGTACCTGGGAGTGTCATGGACCTGGGAGTGACAGTGGAGTACCTGGGAGTAGTCAGAGAAATACCAGGGACTGTAACAGGAGTACCTGGGAGGACAGAGGTGTACCTGGGAGTGTGAGAGGTGTACCTGGGAGTGTCTGAGGTGTACCTGGAGAGTGCAGAGAGGTGTACCTGGGAGTGTGAGGTGTACCTGGGAGTGTCTGAGGTGTACCTGGGAGTGTCAGAGAGTGTACCTGGGAGCATCAGAGGTGTACCTGGGAGTGTCAGGGTGTACCTGGGAGGTCAGGGTGTAACCGGGAGTGCCGAGGTAATGGGAGGTCAGATGTGTACCTGGGAGTGTCAGATGTTTACCCTGGGAGTGTCTGCTGTACCCGGAGGTCAGAGGAGCACCTGGGAGTGTCAGGCGCAACTGGTGTCGGAGGAAGTGGGAGTATCAGAGGCGTACCTGGGAGGTTAGAGATGTACCTGGGAGTGTCAGGGCGTAACTGGTAGGGTCGGAGGTGAAAGTGGAGGCAGAGGCACCTGGGAGGTCAGAGGTGTACCTGGGAGTGTCAGAGATGTACCTGGGAGTGTCAGAGGAGTACCTGGGAGTGTCAGAGGAGTACCTGGGAGTGTCAGCGGTGTACCTGGGAGTGTCAGAGGTGTACCTGGGAGTATCGGAGGTGACCTGGGAGTGGAGGTGTACCTGAGGGTGTCGGATGTGTACCTGAGAGTGTTAGGAGGTGTACCAGGTAGTGTTAAGGTGTACCTGGAGTGTCAGAGGTGTACCTGGGGGTGTCTGAGGTACCTGGGAGTGTATGGAGGTGTACCTGGAAGTGTCAGAGGAGTACCTGGAGCGTCAGAGGAACACCTGGGAGTGTCAGATGTGTACCTGATAGTCATGGTGTACCTGAGAGTGTCAGAGGTGTACCTGGGAGTGTCGACAGGGTACCTGGGAGAGTCAAAGGTAAACCTGGAGGTGTCAGAGGTGTACCTGGGAGTATCAGAGGTGTACCTGGGAGTGTCAGGGGTGTACCTGGGAGTGTCAGGGGTGTAACTGGGAGTGTCGGAGGTCCTGGAGTGTCAGGTGTGAACTGGGGAGGTCAGATGTGTACCTGGGAGTGTCAAAGCTGTACCCGGGAGTGTCAGGAGGAGGTCATGGTGTACTTGTGTCAGAGGTGTACTGGCATGGGAGCTGTACCTGGGAGTGTCGGAGGTGCACCCAAGAGTGTGAGAGGTGTACCTGGGAGTGTCTGAGGTGTACCTGGGAGTGTTAGAGGTGTACCTGGGAGTGTGAGAGGTGTACCTGGGAGTGTCTGGAGGTGTACCTGGGAGTGTCAGAGATGTACCTGGGAGCATCAGAGGTACCTGGGAGTGTCAGGTGTTCCTGGGATTGTCAGGGGTGTACCTGGAGAGTCAGGTGTAACTGAGTGTCGGGTGTAACTGGGAGGTCAGATGTGTACCTGGGAGGTCAGATGTGTACCTGGAGTGTCAAAGCTGTACCCGGGAGAGTCAGAGGAGTACCTGGGAGAGCCAGGCGTGTAACAGGGATGGTCGGAGGTGTAGGTGGGAGGTCAGAGGCGCACCTGGGAGTGTCAGAGGTGTACCTGGGCAGCCCAGAGATGTACCTGGGAGTGTAGAGGTACCTGAGGTCAAGCTGTACCCGGGAGAGTCAGAGGAGGGACTTGGGAGTGTCAGGGGTGTAACAGGGAGGGTCGGAGGTGTAGGTGGGAGTGTCAGAGGCGTACCTGGGAGTGTCAGAGGTGTACCTGGGAGTTTCAGAGATGTACCTGGGAGTATCAGAGGAGTACCTGGGAGTGTCAGAGAGTACCTGGGAGTGTCAGCGGTGTACCTGGGAGTGACAGAGGTGTACCTGGGAGTATCGGAGGTGTACCTGGGAGTGTCGGAGTTGTACCTGGGAGTGTCGGATGTGTACCTGGGAGTGGTAGAGGGTACCAGGAGTGTTAAAGGTGTACCTGGGAGTGTCAGGTGAATACCTGGGAGTAGTCAGAGAAATAGGACTGTAACAGGAGTACCTGGGAGTGACAGAGGTGTACCTGGGAGTGGAGAGGTGTACCTGGGAGTGTCTGAGGTGTACCTGGGAGTGTTAGAGGTACCTGGGAGGTGAGAGGTGTACCTGGGAGGTCTGAGGTGCACCTGGGAGTTCGAGGTGTACCTGGGAGCATCAGAGGTGTACCTGGGAGTGTCAGGGGTGTACCTGGGAGTGTCAGGGTGTAACTGGGAGTGTTGGAGGTGTAATGGGAGTGTCAGATGCACCTGGGAGTGTCAGATGTTTACCGGAGTGTTCAAGCCACCCGGGAGAGTCAGAGAGTACCTGGGAGTGTCAGGGCGTAACTGGTAGGGTCGGAGGCAGTGGGAGCATCAGGAGGCGTACCTGGGAGTGTCAGAGGTGTACCTGGGAGTGTCAGAGATGTACCTGGGAGTGTCAGAGGAGCACCTGGGAGGCCAGAGGAGTACCTGGGAGTGTCAGCGGTGTACCGGAGGTCAGAGGTACCTGGAGTATCGGAGGTGTACCTGGGAGAGTCGGGAGGTGTACCTGAGGGTGTCGGATGTGTACCTGAGAGCAAAGAGGTACCAGGTAAGCAAAGGTGTACCTGGGAGTGTCAGAGGCACCTGGGGTGTCTGAGGTGTACCTGGGAGGTATGAGGTGTACCTGGAAGTGTCAGAGGAGTACCTGGGAGTCAAAGAGTACCTGGGAGTGTCAGATGTACCTGATAGTGTCAGTGGTGTACCTGAGAGTGTCAGAGGTGTACCTGGGAGTGTCATTGGTGTACCTGGGAGAGTCAAAGGTAAACCTGAGGTGTCAGAGTACCTGGAGTATCAGAGGCATGGGAGGCTAGGCACCTGGGAGTGTCAGGTGTAACTGGGAGTAAGCCGGAGTAACTTCCGGGAGTGTCAGTGTGTACCTGGGAGCGTCAGATGTACCTGGAGTGTCAAAGCTGTACCTGGAGTGTTGGGTGGAGTACCTGGAGTGTTGGGCGGTACTGGGAGGTCAGAGGTGTACTGGGAGTATTGGAGCTGTACCTGGGAGTGTTCGGAGGTGTACCTGAGAGTGTGAGAGGTACCTGGGAGTGTCTGAGGTGTACCCGGGAGTGTTAGAGGTGTACCTGGGAGTGTGAGAGGTGTGACCTGGGAGTGTCTGAGGTGACCTGGGAGTGTCAGAGATGTACCTGGGAGTATCAGAGGTGTACCTGGGAGTGTCAGGGTGTTCCTGGGATTGTCAGGGGTGTACCTGGGAGTGTCAGGGTGTAACTGGGAGTGTCGGAGGTGCACTGGGAGTGTCAGATGTACCTGGGAGTGTCAGATGTGTACCTGGGAGTGTCAAAGCTGCACCCGGGAGAGTCAGAGAGTACCTGGGAGCAGGCATGTAACAGGATGGTCGGAGGTGTAGGTGGGAGTGTCAGAGGCGTACCTGGGAGTGTCAGAGGTGTACCTAAGGCTCAGAGATGTACCTGGGAGTGTCAGATGTGTACCTGGGAGTGTCAAAGCTGTACCCGGGAGAGTCAGAGGAGGACTTGGGAGGGCCGGGGGTGTAACAGGGAGGGTCGGAGGTGTAGGTGGGAGGCCGAGGCGTACCTGGGAGTGTCAGAGAGGTACCTGGGAGTTTCAGAGATGTACCTGGGAGCATCAGAGGAGTACCTGGGAGGTCAGAGGAGCCTGGGAGAAGTCAGGCGGTACCTGGGAGTGACAGAGGTGTACCTGGGAGTATCGGAGGTGTACCTGGGAGTGTCGGAGTTGTACCTGGGAGTGTCGGATGTACCTGGGAGTGGTAGAGGTGTACCAGGGAGCGTTAAAGGTGTACCTGGGAGGTCAGTGAATACCTGGGGAGGTCAGAGAGTCACCAGGGACTGTAACAGGAGTACCTGGGAGTGACAGAGGTACCTGGGAGTGTGAGAGGTGTACCTGGGAGTGTCTGAGGTGTACCTGGGAGCAGCAGAGGTGTACCTGGGAGGTGAGAGGTGTAACCTGGGAGTGTCTGGAGGTGTACCTGGGAGTGTCTGAGGTGCACCTGGGAGTATCAGAGGTACCTGGGAGCAAGTCACAAGGGGGTGGGCACCCGGAGTGTCAGGGTGTAACTGGAGCCGGAGGAACTGGAGCACAGGTGTACCTGGGAGTGTCAGATGTTTACCTGGGAGTGTCTAAGCTGTACCCGGGAGAGTCAGAGGAGTACCTGGGAGTGTCAGCGTAACTGGTAGGGTCGGAGGTGAAAGTGGGAGCATCAGAGGCGTACCTGGGAGTGTCAGAGGTGTACCTGGAGTGTCAGAGATGTACCTGGAGTGTCAGAGAGCACCTGGGAGTGTCAGAGAGGCCTGGGAGGTCACGGTGTACCTGGGAGTGTCAGAGGTGTACCTGGGAGACGGAGGTGTACCTGGGAGGTACCTGAGGGTGTCGGATGTGCACCTGGAGAGCAGAGGTGTACCAGGAGTGTTAAAGGTGTACCTGGGAGTGTCAGAGGTGTACCTGGGGGTGTCTGAGGTGTACCTGGGAGTGTAAGGAGGTGTACCTGGAAGTGTCAGGAGGAGCACCTGGGAGCGTCCAAGGAGTACCTGGGCATCAGATGTGTACCTGATAGTGTCATGGTGTACCTGAGGAGTGTCGAGGTGTACCTGGGAGTGTCATTGGTGTACCTGGGAGAGTCAAAGGTAAACCTGGAGGTGTCAGAGGTGTACCTGGGAGTATCAGAGGTGTACCTGGGAGTGTCAGGGGTGTACCTGGGAGGTCAGGGTGTAACTGGGAGTGTCGGAGGTGTAACTCGGAGTGTCAGGTGGTACCTGGGAGTGTCAGATGTGTACCTGGGAGGTCAAAGCTGTACCCGGGAGTGTCAGGGGGAGTACCTGGGAGGCCGGGTGTACTTGGAGGTCAGAGGTGTACTGGGAGTATTGAGCTGTACCTGGGAGTGCCTGAGGTGCACCTGAGAGTGTGGAGAGGTGTACCTGGGAGTGTCTGAGGTGTACCTGGGAGTGTCAGAGGTGTACCTGGGAGTGTGAGAGGTGGGAGGTCTGAGGGTACCGGGAGTGTCAGAGATGCACCGGAGCATCAGAGGTGTACCTGGGAGTGTCAGGGGTGTTCCTGGGATTGTCAGGGGTGTACCTGGGAGTGTCAGGGGTGTAACTGGGAGTGTCGGAGGTGTAACTGGGAGTGTCAGATGTGTACCTGGGAGTGTCAGATGTGTACCTGGGAGGTCAAAGCTGTACCCGGGAGAGTCAGAGGAGTACCTGGGAGTGTCAGGCGTGTAACAGGGATGGTCGGAGGTGTAGGTGGGAGTGTCAGAGGCGTACCTGGGAGTGTCAGAGGTACTTGGCAAGCTCAGAGATGTACCTGGGAGTATCAGAGGAGTACCTGGAAGTGTCAGAGGAGTACCTGGGAGTGTCATGGTGTAACGGAGGTCAGAGGTGTACCTGGGAGTATCGGAGGTGTACCTGGGAGTGTCGGAATTTGTACCTGGGAGTGTCGGATGTGTACCTGGGAGTGGTAGGAGGTGTACCAGTGAGTGTTAAAGGTGTACCTGGGAGTGTCAGAGGTGTACCTGGAGTGTCTGAGGTGACCTGGGAGTGTAGGAGGCCTGGAAGTGTCAGAGGAGCACCTGGGAGCGTCAGTGATTACCTGGGAGTGTCAGAGGTGTACCTGATAGTGTCAGTGGTGTACCTGAGAGAGTCAGAGGTGTACCTGGGAGGCCATTAGGTACCTGGGAGTGTCAAAGGTCAACCTGGAGGTGTTCGGAGGTGTCTGGGAGTATCAGAGGTACCAGTCTGTGTAGGGGTGTACCTGGGAGTGTCAGGTGTAACTGGGAGTGTCGGAGGTAACTGGGAGTGTCAGATGTACCTGGGAGGTCAGATGCCTGGGAGTGTCGCTGTACCCGGGAGTGTCAGAGGAGTACCTGGGAGTGACAGCGGTGTACTTGGGAGGTTGCAAGGGTGTACTGGGAGTATTGGAGCTGTACCTGGGAGTGTCGGAGGTGTACCTGGGAGTGTCAGCTGTACCGGAGTGTCAGGAGTACGGTAGTGTCACGGTGTACCTGGGAGTGTCAGAGGTGTACTGGGAGTATTGGAGCTGTACCTGAGTACCGGGCAGAACCTGGAGGTGTCAGAGGTGTACCTGGGAGTATCAGAGGTGTACCTGGGAGTATCAGAGGTGTACCAGGGAGTGCTGGACTACCTGGGAGTGTCTGAGGTGTACCTGGGAGTGTCAGAGGTGTACCTGGGAGTGGCAGGTACCTGGGAGTGTCAGAGATGTTGCTGGAGTGGGGCTGGAGGCACTGGGAGTGTCTGGAGGTGTACCTGGGAGTGTCTGAGGTGTACCTGAGAGTGTCAGTGAGTACCTGGGAATGCTCAAAACTTGGGGGTATCGGACGTGTACCTGGGAGTGTCACAGGTACCTGGGAGTGTCAGGAGGTGTACCTGGGAGTGTCAGAGCTGTACCTGGGAGTGTCTGAGGTGTACCTGGGAGTGTCTGAGGTACCTGGGAGTGACAGAGGTGTACCTGGGAGTGTCAGGGTGTACCTGGGAATGTCAGGGGTGTACCTGGGAGTGTCTGGAGGTGTACCTGGGAGTGGCAGAGGAGTACCTGGGAGTGTCAGAGCTGTACCTGGGAGTGTCTGGAGGTGTACCTGGGAGTGTCTGAGGTGTACCTGGGAGTGACAGAGGCACCTGGGAGTGTGGAGAGGTGCACCTGGGAGTGTCTGAGGTGTACCTGGGAGTAGTAGAGGTGCACCTGGGAGTGAGAGGTGTACCTGGGAGTGTCTGAGGTGTACCTGGCAGTGTCAGAGATGTACCTGGGAGCATCAGAGGTGTACCTGGGAGTGTCAGGGGTGTACCTGGGAGTGTCAGGGTGTAACTGGGAGTGTCGGAGGTGTAACTGGGAGTGTCGGAGGTGCTGAGCATTGGAGTTGCACTGGGAGTGTCGGAGGTGCACCTGGGAGTGTCAAAGCTGTACCTGGGAGAGGTCAGGGGAGTACCTGGGAGTGTCACGGTGTACCTGGGAGTGTCAGAGGTACTGGGAGTAGCTGGAGCTGTACCTGGAGTGTCGGAGGTGTACCTGGGAGTGTCAGAGGTGTACCTTGAGTGTCAGAGGTGTACCTGGGAGTTGTCTGAGGGTACCTGGGAGTGTCAAAGGACGTGGAGGTGTCAGAGGTGTACCTGGGAGTATCAGAGGTGTACTGGGAGTGTTGGGGTACCTGGGAGTCAGGTGTAACTGGGAGTGTCGGAGGTGTAACTGGGTGTGTCTGAGGTGCCTGGAGTGACAGAGGTGCACCTGGGAGTATGAGAGGTACCTGGGAGTGTCTGAGGTGTACCTGGAGAGCCAGAGGTGTACCTGGGAGGTGGAGAGGTGTACCTGGGAGTGTCTAGAGGTGTACCTGGCAGTGTCAGAGATGTACCTGGTAGTACTCAGAGGTGTACCTGGGAGTATCAGGTGTACCTGGAGTGTGGGTGGCCTGGGAGGGTCAGAGGTGTACCTGGGAGTATTAGAGGTACCAGGGAGTGTTAAAGGTGTACCTGAGAGTGTCAGAGTTGTACCTGGGAGTGTCTGAGAACCTGGGAGGTATGAGGTGTACCTGGAAGATGTCAGAGAGTACCTGGGAGCGTCAAGGAGTACCTGGGAGGTCAGGAGGTAAAACCGGATAGTGTCAGGTGTACCTGAGAGTGCCAGAGGTGTACCTGGAGGTCATTGGTGTACCTGGGAGTGTCAAGAACCTGAGGTGTCAGAGGTGTACCTGGGAACATCAGGAGGTGTACCTGGGAGGGTACCTGGGAGTGTCAGGGGTGTAACTGGGAGTGTCGGAGGTGTAACTGGGAGGTCGGAGGTGTACTGGGAGATTGAGCTGTACCTGGGAGTGTCGGAGGTGTACCTGGGAGTACAAGCTGTACCTGGAGTGTCAGGGGAGTACCTGGGAGTGTCAGGTGTACCTGGGAGGCCAGAGGTGTACTGGGAGTATTGGAGCTGCACCTGGGAGTGTCGGAGGTACCTGGAGAAGTCAGGAGGTGCACCTGGGAGTGTCAGAGGTACCTGGGAGTGTTTTGGTGTACCTGGAGTGTCAAAGTTGAACGGGAGGTGTCAGAGGTGTACCTGGGAGCACAGAGGTGTACCTGGGAGTGTCAGGGTGTACCTGGGAGTGTCAGGGGGTAACTGGGAGTGTCGGAGGTGTAACTGGGAGTGTCAGAGGTGTACCTGGGAGGTGGCTGGTGTTCCTGGGAGTGTAAAGGTGAACCTGGAGGTGTCAGAGGTGTAACTGGGAGATCAGAGGTACCTGAGAGTGTCAGGGTTGTAACTGGGAATGTCAGGTGTACCTGGGAGCATCACAGGTGTGCCTGGGAGCACCAGGTGGCCTGGGAGCATCACAGGTGTACCTGGGGAGTGTCAGGGGTAACTGGGAGTGTCAGGGGTGTAACTGGGAGTGTCGGAGGTGCACTGGGACTGTCAGAGGTATTCCTGGGAGGCGAGAGGCATACTGGGAGTGTCAGTGGTGTACCTGGGAGTGTGAGATGTACCTGGGAGGTCAGAGGTACCTGGGTGTGTCGGAGAGTTTGTGAGTGTCATAGGTGTACCTAGGAGTGTCAGAGGTGCACCTGGGAGTGTCAGATGTACCTGGGAGTGTCTGAGGTAGAAGTGAGTGTCAGAGAGTACCTGGGAGTGTCAGATGTGCACCTGAAGTGTCAAAGCTGTACCCGGGAGGTCGGGAGGAGTACCTGGGAGTGTCAGCGGTGTACCTGGGAGTGTCTGGAGGTGTACCTGGGAGGGTCTGAAATGTACCTGGGAGGTCAGAGGGTACCTGGGAGTGTCAGAGGTTTACCTGGGAGTGGCAGAGGTGTGCCTGGGAGTATCAAGCGGTGTACCTGGGAGTGTCTGAGGTGCACCTGGGAGGGTCTGAAATGTACCTGGGAGTGTCAGAGGTGTACCTGGGAGTGTCAGAGAGTACCTGGGAGTGTCAGGCGGTGTACCTGGGAGTGTCTGGAGGTGTACCTGAGGGCTGAAATGTACCTGGAGTGTCAGAGGCACCTGGAGGGAGAGGTGTACCTGGGAGTGTCTGGAGGTGTACCTGGGAGTGTTAGGAGGTACCTGGGAGTGTGGGAGAGGTGTACCTGGGAGTGACTGGAGGTGTACCTGAGTAAGTCGGAGATGTACCTGGGAGTGTCAGAGGTGCACAGGAGTGCTTGGCTGGACCTACCTGGGAGTGTCTGAGGTACCTGGGAATGTCTGATGTACCTGGGAGTGTCTCAGGTGTACCTGGGAGGTCAGAGGAGTACCTGGGAAAGTCAGAGGTGTATCTGGGAGTGTCTGAAATGTACCGGAGTGTCAGAGGTGTACCTGGGAGGCTCAGAGGTGGTACCTGGAGTGGTAGAGGTGTACCTGGGAGTGTCAGAGATGTACCTGGGAGTGTATGAGGTGTACCTGGGAGGTCTGAGCTGTACCTGGAGTGTCAGTGGAGTACCTGGGAAAGTCAGAGAAAGTACCAGGGACTGTAACAGGAGTACCTGGGAGGACAGAGGTGTACCTGGGAGTGTGAGAGGGTACCTGAGTGTCTGAGGTGTACCTGGGAGTGTTAGAGGTGTACCTGGAGTGTGAGAGGTGTACCTGGGAGTGTCTGGAGGTGTACCTGGGAGCAAGAGATGTACCTGGGAGTATCAGAGGTGTAACTGGGAGTGTCAGAGGTGTACCTGGGAGGTCAGGGGTAACTGGGAGGGTTGGAGGTGAGGTGGGAGGTCAGAGGCGTACCTGGGAGTGTCAGGGGTGTACCTGGAGTTTCAGAGATGTACCTGGGAGCAGTCAGAGGACACCTGGGAGGTCAGAGGAGCACCTAGGAGTGCTCAGCGGTGTACCTGGGAGTGTCAGAGTGTACCTGGGAGCATCGAGGTACCTGGGAGTGTCGGAGTTGTACCTGGGAGGTTCGGATGTGTACCTGGGAGTGTTAGAGGGTATCAGGGAGTGTTAAGGTGTACCTGGGAGTGTCAGAGGTGCCTGGGAGGTCTGGTGTACCTGGGGTGTATGAGGTGTGCCTGGAAGTGTCAGAGGAGCCTGGGAGCGTCAAGGGTACCTGGGAGTGTGGTGTACCTGACAGTAGTGTCAGTGGTGCCTGAGTGTGAAGGTGTACCTGGGGTGTCATTGTGGTGTACCTGGGAGTGTCAAAGGTGAACCTGGAGTGTCAGGTGTGCCTGGGAGTTTCAGAGGTGTACCTGGTAGTGTCAGGGTGTACCTGGGAGTGTCAGGGGTGTGGCTGGGAGTGTCGGAGGTGTAACTGGGAGTGTCAGATGTGTACCTGGGAGTGTCAGATGTGTGCACCTGGGAGTGTCAAGCTGTGCCGGGATTGTCAGAGGAACTGGAGTGTCAGCGGTGTACTTGGGAGTGTCAAGGTGTACTGGGAGTGTGGAGCTGTGCCTGGGAGTGTCGGAGGTGTGCCTGGGAGTGTCAAAGCTGTGCAGGGGTGTCAGGGGAGTACCTGGGGTGTCAGCGGTGTGCCGGAGTGTCAGAGGTGTACTGAGAGTGAGGCTGTACCTGGGAGTGTCAAGGTGAACCTGGAGGTGTCAGAGGTGTGCCTGGGAGTATCAGAGGTGTGCCTGGGGTATCAGAGGTGTACCAGGGGTGTCATTGGACTGCCTGGGAGTGTGGGAGTCAGAGGTGTGCAGAGTTTGGGGGTGTGCAGGGTGTGGTCTTGGGAGTGTCTGTGGGGTGCATGAGTGTCTGGGGTGGCTGGGAGGTGTCTGAGGTGTGCCTGAGGTGTCAGTGGGTACTGGGATGTAAAAGTGTGCCTGGGGGTGTCGGATGTGCCTGGGGAGTGTCTGCAGGTATACCTAGGGTGTGTCAGAGGTGTACCTGGCATGTCAGGGGTGATGCCTGGGAGTGTCAGGTGTGTGCAAGACATGTAGGTGTGCCTGGGGAGTGTCTGAGGGTGTGCCTGGGAGTGGCAGAGGAGTGCCTGGGAGTGTCAGAGATGTGCAAGTGTCTGGTGTTCCTGCAGGTGTCTGGGGTGTACCTGGGGAGTGACAGAGGTGTGCCCTGGTGTGAGGAGGTGTGCCTGGGGTGTCTGGGGTGTGCCTGGGGTGTTGGGGTGTGCCTGGGGTGTGGGGAGGTGCCTGGGGTGTCTGGGGTGCTGTGGTGTCAGGGGAGATGTGCCTGGGGTATCAGAGGTGTGACTGGGGTGTCGGAGGTGTGACTGGGGAGTGTCAGATGTGTACCTGGGGTGTCAGATGTGTGCCTGGGAGTGTCAAGCTGTGCCCAGGAGAGTCGGAGGGTACCTGGGTGTCAGGGTGTGACTGGGAGGGTGGGAGGTGTGAAGTGAGCGTGTCAGGGCGTACCTGGGAGTGTCGAGATGTGC
Source organism: Homarus americanus (assembly GCF_018991925.1). Taxonomy (NCBI): domain Eukaryota; kingdom Metazoa; phylum Arthropoda; class Malacostraca; order Decapoda; family Nephropidae; genus Homarus; species Homarus americanus. The sequence goes on along the minus strand of NW_024724172.1, from coordinate 2,843 downwards.
CTGGGGTGTCAGGAGGTACCTGGGGTGTCAGGGTGCACTGGGAGTGTCAGCGGTGTACCTTGAGTGTCAGAGGTGTGCCTGGGGTGTCAGAGGAGTACCTGGGAGTGTCAGAGGTTCGGGGTATCAGAGGTGTACCTGGTAGTGTCAGGGGTGTACCTGGGAGTGTCAGAGGAGTACCTGGGGAGTGTCAGAGGAGTGCCTGGGAGTGTCAGAGGTGCCTGGGGGTGTCAGTGTGCCTGGGGTGTCAGAGGTGTGCCTGGGGTGTTGGAGGTGTGCCTGGGTGTCGGAGGTGTGCTTGTGAGTGTCGGATGTGTACCTGGGGTGTTAGAGGTGTACCAGGGGAGTGTTAAAGGTGTGCCTTGGAGTGGCAGAGGTGTACCTGGGGTCTGGGGTGCCTGGGGTGTATGAGGGTGGCCTGGAGTGTCAGAGGGTACTTGGAGCGTCAAGGTGCCTGGTGGTGTCAGAGGTGTGCCTGATGTGTCAATGGTGAACCTGAGGTGTCAGGGGTGTACCTGGGTGTCGTTGGTGTGCCTGGGGTGTCAAGGAGTGACCTGGAGGTGTCAGAGGTGTGCACCTGGAGTATCAGAGGTGTACCTGGGAGTTGTCAGGGGTGTGCCTGGGAGTGTCAGGGGTGTGACTGGGAGTGTCGGAGGTGTAGCACGGAGTTGTCAGAGGTGTACTGGGAGTATGGAGCTGTGCCTGGGGAGTGTCGGAGGTGTGCCTGGGGTGTCAAAGCTGTACCTGGGAGTGTCAGGGGTACCTGGGAGTGTCAGCGGTGTCACCTGGGAGTGTCAGAGGTGTGCTGGGAGTATTGGGCTGTGCCTGGGGTGTCAGGTGTAGGTGTCAGAGGTGTACCTGGGTGTCAGAGTGTGCCTGGGGTGTCGTTGGTGTGCACTAGAGTGTCAAGGTGAGACCTGGGTGTCAGGGGTGTGCCTGGGGTGTGGGTGTGCCTGGGGTGTCAGGTGTGCCTGGGTGTGGGGTGTGGCTGGGGTGTCGGGTGTGACTGGGGTGTGGGGTGTGCCTGGAGTGTCATTGTGGTGTACCTGGGATTGTCGGATGTGTGCCTGGGAGTGTTAGGGGTGTGCCAGGGGAGTGTTAAAGGTGCCTGGAGGTGTCAAGGTGTGCCTGAGAGAGTGTCTGAGGTGTGCCGGGTGTATGATGTGTGCAGTGTCAGAAGAGCGTCAAATGGGTACCAAGTGTCAGAGGTGTGCAGTGGTGTCAGTGGTGTGCACTCAGAGTATCAGGTGTGCTTGTGAGGTGTGGGCTGACAGAGTGTCAAGGTGGACAGGTTGTCAGGGATACCTGGATATCAGAGGTGTACCTGGGGTATCGGAGTGTGCATCGGGTGTCGGGGACTAGTGTCGGATGTGTAGGTGTTGGGGGTGTAGCAGGGGGTGTTAAAGGTGTACCTGGGGTGTCAGAGGTGTGCCTGTGTGGTGATGAGGGTGTGCCTGGGGTGTGTGGGTGTGCCTGGAGTGTCAGAGGTGCTGGGAGCGTCAAAGGGTGCCTGGGGTGTTCAGAGGTGTGCCTGATGGTGTCAGTGGTGTGCCTGAGAGTGTCAGAGGTGTGCCTGGGAGTGTCTGTTGGTGTACCTGGGGAGTGTCAAGGTGAACCTGGAGGTGTCAGAGGTGTACCTGGGGAATTGTAAAGGTGTACCTGGGAGTATCAAAGGTGTACCTGGGAGTATCAAGGTGTACCTGGTAGTGTCAGGGGTATGTCACTGGGGTGTCGGAGGTGTATCTGGGAGTGTCAGATGTGTGCCTGGGAGTGTGGATGTGTGTAGGTGTCAGCTGTTGGGGTGTGGAGGGTGCCTGGGGTGTCGGCGTTGTGGGGGTGTCAGGGTGTGCTGGGGTGTGGGCTGTGCCTGGGGTGTCAGGTGTGCCTGGGGGTGTCAAGCTGTGCCAGGGGTGTCAGGGTAACTGGGGGTTTCGTTGGTGCTTGGGAGTGTCAGAGGTGTACTGGGGTGTGGGCTGTACTAGGTGTTCAGAGGTGAACCTGGAGGTGTCAGGGTATGCTGGGGTTGTCAGTGCCAAGTTATCAGGGTGTGCAGGGTGTCATTTGGACTGCAGGTCTGAGGTGTGCATGGGTGTCAGAGGTGTGCATGGGTTGGCAGGGTGTGCATGGTGTCAGGATGTTTGTGGGGTGTCTGGGGTGTGCCTGGGGTGTGTTGGGTGTGCCTGGGGTGTCTGGGGTGTGGGGTGTGGTTGGTGCAGGAATGTCAAAGTGTGCCTGGGTGTCGGACGTGTGGGGTGTCTGGTGTGCCTGGGGGTGTGGGTGTGCCTGTGTGTCAGGGTGTGCCTGGAGTGTCAGGGTGTGCTGGGGATGTCAGGGGTGTGCCTGGGGTGTCAGAGGTTGGTGTGGCAGTGTGGGGTGCCTGGGGTGTCAGAATGTGCCTTGGGTGTCTGGGGTGTTGCCTGGGGTGTCTGGGGTGTGCTTGGGAGTGACGGAGGTGTTGCATGTGTGGGAGGTGTGCAGTTTGTGTCTGGGGTGTGCCTGGGGTGTTGGGGTGTGCCTGGGGTGTGGGGGTGTGCCTGGGGTGTGTCTGGGGTGCCTGTGGTGTTGGGGATGTGCCTGGGGGTGTGGGGGTGTGCATGGGGTGTCAGGGTTGTGCATGGGGTGTGGGGTGTGGCTGGGGTGTCGGAGGTGTGGCTGGGGTGTCAGATGTGCCTGGGTGTCAGATGTGCCTGGGAGTGTGGCTGTGGGAGAGTCAGAGGGCTGGGAGTGAGAGGGGTGTAACTGGGAGGGGGTCGGAGGTGGCAAGTGGAATGTCAGAGGCGTGCCTGGGGAGTGTCAGAGATGTACCAGGGTGTCAGAGGGTACTGGGGTGTCAGAGGAGTACCCTA
>NW_024724171.1:7500-13722 GCF_018991925.1 Homarus americanus | reverse complement strand
CCATCATCTGCACTATCATAATCTACACTATCATCGTCTACACCATCATCTACACCATCAATGTCTACACCATCATCTACACCATCAATGTCTACACCATCATCTGCACTATTATAATCTACACTATCATCGTCTACACCAGTATAGTTGTCCCACATACTGTACAGGAAAATTCAAAACTGACCACCTCACCCACATAACCTCTTACTACAAAATTGACACCTACTGTACAGTAGATTTACTGCACCAGTAACCGTTAACTTAATAATAAGTTTGATTGAAATGGCTTGCCCTCGTCTGGGGCTGAGAAAACGCAGTAGACTTGTTTCTGACAGCGAAAGTGACGATGGAAGCTCTCCTGCAAAATGGAATGACTAGGACGAGTCGTGGAGCGATGAGAACTCCGACGAGTCGTGGAGCGATGAGAACTCCGACGAGTCGTGGAGCGATGAGAACTCCGACGAGTCGGGGAGCGATGAGAACTCCGATAGTTTTATCGCTCATGATGAATCATACAATGACGAGGACTCATCAGGGTCGCCTGAAGGGTATGAGCTCTCATCTCACAGTACGTCAAGCTCTTCGGATGAAGAAGAGGAGGAGGAGCAATGCGACGAAAGGCGGCGGAGAAGAAATCCTGCACTTCGGTTCTTCGACATGGAGGCCAAAGAGGATAATAATGAATTCTGTCTTCCTCGTCAGCACCTCCCTCCCCTCCCTGGCACACCCCCCTCCCGAACTTGTTTTGGTCGCAACTACCAAATGAGACACGTTCTAGATGTCGCAATTCGTATTGAAAAAGAATATAATGAGAAAAGGGTTTTGAAAAGAAAAGCTCTAAATAAGGACAAAGGGATTCATTGCTGAATCTTTGTATGTGTTTATTTATAAATAAAAATCTGAATTGGCGTTACCTATCTTCTTTACCCTGTAGAATATGCTTCTTTTTAATTATTTATATTGTTTTGCTGTAAATGTGTAGTAAAACTTATTTTTACTTATGTGAATTTGATATGATTGTTTACTTCATACAAATTGCCCAGTTCATGAAATCGTCGGGTTTTTTAGCGGCGGTAAAGCCAGGCCACCCTCCCTGCAGCCCATTGGCTCAAACATAATGTTCGATTAATATTGATATATCGCAAATAATTCCATATATATGTTAAGAATACCCAGCTTTAGCTCACTATAATGCTAAATTTAACGTCTTTAAAGATATAACTGTTTGGAAGCATTATCTACCAAGATATTATTGAAATTATTAATAATTTTTATTATAATTTTTGCTATTATAAATATAAACTTGAGATGGACATAACAATTTTCTCGATCATGTTTGATTTTGTTTGTGTCTAACGTGCACATTCTTTATTACGTTGTACCTCCTAAATCTTAACTTTAAATATATGTGTGAGTCCGACACAGGTACTGTACATAATTGTTTAAAATTTGTTATCCTCTGAAATGCAGAATAAGAATTTGGCTTTAATTTTGACTCTATATAACCATTTTCGTTATATCTCAGTATCATTATTTGTATACGAGAGTCAGTGAGAGATTTGTCACTTGACAGCAAAGAGTGAGATACAGTACAGTGTTTACATTACCTGCTGGATGTGAACAAGTCTTTGTTTACGTTATCGTCGGGGGGTGTGGAGGAATTGTCGTTTCAGTTTCTTAAGTGGTGTAGAGTGACCTGTGATCTGTGTGTTTTGGGTGAGAATGCTAAAAACTGTTCGCTGGGGTGTAGTTTTCGGGGCGGGGATGTATCTCTAGATGGTCTGTGGATGTATAACGGGGGCGTGATTTCAGGCGTCCGTGGATGTATATCGTGGGCGTGATTTCAGGCGTCCGTGAATGTATATCGTGGGCGTAGATATACCTGGATATTACCCGCATGGACGACAGTAGACTGCCAAAGCAGGCAACTGAAAAGGTATAAGGATAGCCTTAAGACAAACCTGAAAAAGTGCCAAATCGACCCCCTCACCTGGGAGGCGATTACTCCACACTGTAATGCTTGGAGGAGCACCTTACGAGAAGGTGTCAATACTTTCGAGTTAGCCCGACTGCAAACCGAGACAGACAAGCGCCAACGCCGGAAAGGCACGCTAGATGCAGCCCTTCACATGTGCAACGAATGTGAACGACGCTGCCGGTTCCGTATCGGCCTCTTTAGCCACCTCAAAACTTACCAGTGAATGTGACATCCCTAATAACTCATAACATTGTAGCGTTGTTGGATGATCGTCATACTCGATTCCGAGTGACAGCAAAGTAGTAGTAAGTGTGTGTGTGTGTGTGTGTGTGTGTGTGTGTGTGTGTGTGTGTGTGTGGAGAGAGAGGAAAGATGCAATAAATTTTACTCATACTGTCCAGGATTTCTTCGTTAGTGTCAGTTTAAGAGAGCGGAGAGAGAACCTCTAATTTCTGGGTATTTTCGGAATAGTTTTTTTACTCTGTTGGCGCTAAAGTGGAGTGGCAGCGTTTATATCACAAATACTTGGAGGCGAAATTGTTGTTGGCGATTTTGTTAGTTGAGGAAAAACAAGTCGTGTCCACTGGTTGATTTTGAAACCCTATCACGAGTTACTGAAACCTTATCGCTTAGTTCTGTTGCCCGTTCAGCTCTCTCTCTCTCTCTCTCACACACACACACACACACGCACACTCCACCTGACCTGAGGTATAACAGTGAAAGTTGTATCTAACAGGAATTTCCATCATCGAGTGAATCCCCGGCGAGTTGAAACAATTGTTATTCAAATGTATTGTTCAGCCAAAATAAAACCCGTTGAACATGATTGGCTTCCCCCCGAACGACCTTTCAGTTAATAGAATATACCATGAACCACAACACACACACACACACACACATACACACACACACACTTTATTTTTACATGGTTTTGAGTTTTTATGCAATTTTCACATTGATCCGAACGAATAAACTGTAAATATTGCTCACTGATGCAACTAATATGTGTTAAAGTATTATATCCTGTTTTTATAATAATGCTTACATGACTTTATTACTATCACTCGTGTTAGTAAGGGACCTATTTATTCTTTTCTTGAATATAATGCTTTTTGTGGTCAGTGTTTACTTGTTTAATGGGTGTAGCATTATATGGGGTGGATGATAGGTCGTTTTCGTGGGCCTTTTCCTTCCTTACCTCCTTCCTTCCCCCCCCCTTTTCCTTCTTTCCCTCCCCTTTCCCTCCCTCCCCCTACCTGTGGCTGATCAGTACAGGTGCCCAAACAAAGAGGTTCTCAACGAAGTAACAAACACACACTCACTTATTTTTCTCTTCTGTCTCTTTCTAATCATAATTAATTCACTGTCAGTCCATCTTGTAGGGATTAATTACCTGAAACATTGTACAGGTATAAATCTTAGCCCAGACCACCTGTGTTATGAGCCCAGAAATGGTGGTTATGTAGTTAATGTTTTGTCCGTCTGCCGTGTAATTACCTCAACATTGGAGGAACCAGAATGCAAAATTTATACATGTGTCTGTTTCTTGATAATTCAGTGTCTCTTGTACTACGTGTCAGAGGTCAAGGTCACAGACAAATTTGACCTAAGCTGTTGCGTCACCAAGGATGTTATTACCACACTCAATCAGTCACAGGCAATGTTGAGTGAGTGACATGAGACATCTTCAGTGACCTCCTGTTTCTGTTGTGTTGATGTACTGTACTACTGTTCCATGAGACATCTTCAGTGACCTCCTGTTTCTGTTGTGTTGATGTACTGTACTACTGTTCCATGAGACATCTTCAGTGACCTCCTGTTTCTGTTGTGTTGATGTACTGTACTACTGTTCCATGAGACATCTTCAGTGACCTCCTGTTTCTGTTGTGTTGATGTACTGTACTACTGTTCCATGAGACATCTTCAGTGACCTCCTGTTTCTGTTGTGTTGATGTACTGTACTACTGTTCCATGAGACATCTTCAGTGACCTCCTGTTTCTGTTGTGTTGATGTACTGTACTACTGTTCCATGAGACATCTTCAGTGACCTCCTGTTTCTGTTGTGTTGATGTACTGTACTACTGTTCCATGAGACATCTTCAGTGACCTCCTGTTTCTGTTGTGTTGATGTACTGTACTACTGTTCCATGAGACATCTTCAGTGACCTCCTGTTTCTGTTGTGTTGATGTACTGTACTACTGTTCCATGAGACATCTTCAGTGACCTCCTGTTTCTGTTGTGTTGATGTACTGTACTACTGTTCCATGAGACATCTTCAGTGACCTCCTGTTTCTGTTGTGTTGATGTACTGTACTACTGTTCCATGAGACATCTTCAGTGACCTCCTGTTTGCTGTGTTGATGTACTGTACTACTGTTCCATGAGACATCTTCAGTGACCTCCTGTTTCTGTTGTGTTGATGTACTGTACTACTGTTCCATGAGACATCTTCAGTGACCTCCTGTTTCTGTTGTGTTGATGTACTGTACTACTGTTCCATGAGACATCTTCAGTGACCTCCTGTTTCTGTTGTGTTGATGTACTGTACTACTGTTACATGAGACATCTTCAGTGACCTCCTGTTTCTGTTGTGTTGATGTACTGTACTACTGTTCCATGAGACATCTTCAGTGACCTCCTGTTTCTGTTGTGTTGATGTACTGTACTACTGTTCCAGAGACATCTTCAGTGACCTCCTGTTTCCTTGTTGTGTTGATACCAAAAATTTACTGTTCCATGAGAGATCTTCAGTGACCTCCCTGTTTCTGTTGTGTTGATGTACTGTACTACTGTTCCATGAGACATCTTCAGTGACCTCCTGTTTCTGTTGTGTTGATGTACTGTACTACTGTTCTAGCTCTTGTGGTCAATGTAATATAACTCGTGTGAGACTATGTACACCAGAGCCGCCATGATGATAGTGTTGATCATCTCCCAGACACCACCACCACACCACCACCTCACCACCACCACCTCACCACCACCACCACACCACCACCTCACCACCACCCCACCACCTCACCACCACCACAGTTAACGAGGGAGGTATTAAACACACTTGACTCTCCTCTGTGTTATGTATATACGCTTCTGTGTCGTGTTTCAGGCAGCTTACGTCTGGAGCTCAATTGTCTTACGGTGGTCATTGTACCGGCTGTCTTAAAACCTAACCTAACCTAACCTAACCTAACCTATCTTAACCTAACCTAACCTAACCTAACCTAACCTAACCTAACCTATCTTAACCTAACCTAACCTAACCTAACCTATCTTAACCTAACCTAACCTATCTTAACCTAACCTAACCTAACCTAACCTAACCTAACCTATCTTAACCTAACCTAACCTAACCTATCTTAACCTAACCTAACCTATCTTAACCTAACCTAACGTCACTGTTATATTTATTCAACCGATGTCACTGAATTTATTTGTCCCTCACAGCGATCCTTTAGAAAATGTCGTTGATCCTTGAAGTAAAAATAATTAATAGTCGTTGTAATAAAGCAGTCAATGGAATAGGATGGATCACTATAGATTAAGTTGGTCGCTGTAGCAAGGTAATCACCCTCACTTACCTGTCGGAGTCCCGTAGAATTTAGGTTATATATAATTGCCAATGTTTGAGTGAGGTGATTCTCTCGAGGTCCATTGTTGAGTATCGTAAAACAAAAAAAAATATTGCCCATTTGAATCCACTGTTTATTGTCATTCCTTACTTGTGTTTATTAGGAAGGCTCAGCTCTTTATTTAATGATATAATTGACCTGTTCTACGATAGTCAACAATGAGACAGACACAGACACACGATTTAAACCTTATTGTAGATGTTAGGATGTGTTGTTAATTCTGCAGGTCGACCACTTCCCGCTCCCTCCTGTCCTCCTCTTGATGCAACATGCAATTCTGTTTACCTTTTGTGTGTAGGTTGACCATCTTGTCGTGTCAGTATACATTCACCACCTAATGTTGCTCCCACTGTGGTATGCCTGCCTCCATTGTCTGAACTTGGTGAACATTGTATACCATCTCGACTTACAGGTTGTTGAACATAAAGGAGAGACTGGTGTTGGTATCAGGTGGAATACTAAGACAAAAACGTGTATGACCTTTGAACTTGGTGTGTGTGTGTGTGTGTGTGTGTGTGTGTGTGTGTGTGTGTGTGTGTGTGTGTGTGTGTGTGTGTGTGTGTGTGTGTAAAAGAGTCCCATATAGCAGCTAAATCTAGATATGAAATTCCTT
>NW_024724171.1:0-2500 GCF_018991925.1 Homarus americanus | reverse complement strand
CCAGGCCACCCTCCCTGCAGCCCATTGGCTCAAACATAATGTTCGATTAATATTGATATATCGCAAATAATTCCATATATATGTTAAGAATACCCAGCTTTAGCTCACTATAATGCTAAATTTAACGTCTGTAAAGATATAACTGTTTGGAAGCATTATCTACCAAGATATTATTGAAATTATTAATAATTTTTATTATAATTTTTGCTATTATAAATATAAACTTGAGATGGACATAACAATTTTCTCGATCATGTTTGATTTTGTTTGTGTCTAACGTGCACATTCTTTATTACGTTGTACCTCCTAAATCTTAACTTTAAATATATGTGTGAGTCCGACACAGGTACTGTACATAATTGTTTAAAATTTGTTATCCTCTGAAATGCAGAATAAGAATTTGGCTTTAATTTTGACTCTATATAACCATTTTCGTTATATCTCAGTATCATTATTTGTATACGAGAGTCAGTGAGAGATTTGTCACTTGACAGCAAAGAGTGAGATACAGTACAGTGTTTACATTACCTGCTGGATGTGAACAAGTCTTTGTTTACGTTATCGTCGGGGGTGTGGAGGAATTGTCGTTTCAGTTTCTTAAGTGGTGTAGAGTGACCTGTGATCTGTGTGTTTTGGGTGAGAATGCTAAAAACTGTTCGCTGGGGTGTATTTTTCGGGGCGGGGATGTATCTCTAGATGGTCTGTGGATGTATAACGGGGGCGTGATTTCTGGCGTCCGTGGATGTATATCGTGGGCGTGATTTCAGGCGTCCGTGAATGTATATCGTGGGCGTAGATATACCTGGATATTACCCGCATGGACGACAGTAGACTGCCAAAGCAGGCAACTGAAAAGGTATAAGGATAGCCTTAAGACAAACCTGAAAAAGTGCCAAATCGACCCCCTCACCTGGGAGTCGATTACTCCACACTGTAATGCTTGGAGGAGCACCTTACGAGAAGGTGTCAATACTTTCGAGTTAGCCCGACTGCAAACCGAGACAGACAAGCGCCAACGCCGGAAAGGCACGCTAGATGCAGCCCTTCACATGTGCAACGAATGTGAACGACGCTGCCGGTTCCGTATCGGCCTCTTTAGCCCCCTCAAAACTTACCAGTGAATGTGACATCCCTAATAACTCATAACATTGTAGCGTTGCTGGATGATCGTCATACTCGATTCCGAGTGACAGCAAAGTAGTAGTAAGTGTGTGTGTGTGTGTGTGTGTGTGTGGAGAGAGAGGAAAGATGCAATAAATTTTACTCATACTGTCCAGGATTTCTTCGTTAGTGTCAGTTTAAGAGAGCGGAGAGAGAACCTCTAATTTCTGGGTATTTTCGGAATAGTTTTTTTTTACTCTGTTGGCGCTAAAGTGGAGTGGCAGCGTTTATATCACAAATACTTGGAGGCGAAATTGTTGTTGGCGATTTTGTTAGTTGAGGAAAAACAAGTCGTGTCCACTGGTTGATTTTGAAACCCTGTCACGAGTTACTGAAACCTTATCGCTTAGTTCTGTTGCCCGTTCAGCTCTCTCTCTCTCTCTCTCTCTCTCTCTCTCTCTCACACACACACACACACACACTCCACCTGACCTGAGGTATAACAGTGAAAGTTGTATCTAACAGGAATTTCCATCATCGAGTGAATCCCCGGCGAGTTGAAACAATTGTTATTCAAATGTATTGTTCAGCCAAAATAAAACCCGTTGAACATGATTGGCTTCCCCCCGAACGACCTTTCAGTTAACAGAATATACCATGAACCACAACACACACACACACACACACATACACACACACACTTTATTTTTACATGGTTTTGAGTTTTTATGCAATTTTCACATTGATCCGAACGAATAAACTGTAAATATTGCTCACTGATGCAACTAATATGTGTTAAAGTATTATATCCTGTTTTTATAATAATGCTTACATGACTTTATTACTATCACTCGTGTTAGTAAGGGACCTATTTATTCTTTTCTTGAATATAATGCTTTTTGTGGTCAGTGTTTACTTGGTTAATGGGTGTAGCATTATATGGGGTGGATGATAGGTCGTTTTCGTGGGCCTTTTCCTTCCTTCCTTACCTCCTTCCTTCCCCCCCCTTTTCCTTCTTTCCCTCCCCTTTCCCTCCCTCCCCCTACCTGTGGCTGATCAGTACAGGTGCCCAAACAAAGAGGTTCTCAACGAAGTAACAAACACACACTCACTTATTTTTCTCTTCTGTCTCTTTCTAATCATAATTAATTCACTGTCAGTCCATCTTGTAGGGATTAATTACCTGAAACATCTTACAGGTATAAATCTTAGCCCAGACCACCTGTGTTATGAGCCCAGAAATGGTGGTTATGTAGTTAATGTTTTGTCCGTCTGCCGGGTAATTACCTCAACATTGGAGGAACCAGAATGCAAAATTTATACATGTGTCTGTTTCTTGATAATTCAGTGTCTCTTGTACTACGTGTCAGAGGTCAAGGTCACAGACAAATTTGACCTA
>NW_024724170.1:0-8444 GCF_018991925.1 Homarus americanus | reverse complement strand
GATCGAGTATAACAAAGTCCCCTGGTCGAGTATAACAAAGTCCCCTGATCGAGTATAACAAAGGCCCCCTTATCGAGAATAACTAAGTCCCCTGATCGAGTATAACAAAGCCCCCTGATCAAGTATAACAAAGGCTCCAGATCGAGTATAACAAAGTCCCCTGGTCGAGTATAACAAAGCCCCCTGATCGAGTATAGAAAAGCCCCCCTTATCTTGAATAACAAAGTCCCCTGATCGAGTATAACAAAGCCCCCTGATCGAGTATAACAAAGGCCCCTGATCGAGTATAACAAAGTCCCCTGATTGAATATAACAAAGGCCCATGATCGAGTATAACAAAATTTCCCTGATCGAGTATAACAAAGCCCCCTCATCGAGTATAACAAAGTCCCCCTTATCGAGAATAACTAAGTCCCCTGATCGAGTATAACAAAGCCGCTGATCAAGTATAACAAAGGCTCCACATCGAATATAACAAAGTCCCCTGGTCGAGTATAACAAAGTCACCTGAACGATTATAACAAAGGCCCCTGATCCGGTATAACAAGAGTTCCCTGATCAGTACAACAAAGCCCCTGATCCGAGAATAGCATAGTCCCTGATCGAGTATAACAAAGTCCCTGATCAGCAGGTATAACAAGGTCCTGATCAGGTTTAACAAAGGCTGTTCGGTATAACAAAGTCCCCTGATCGAGTATAACAAAGTCGCCTGAACGAGTATAACAAAGTCCCCTGATCGAGAATAACAAAGTTCCCTGATCGAGTATAACAAAGACCCCCTTATCGAGAATAACAAAGTCACCTGATCGAGTATAACAAAGCCCCCTGATCAAGTATAACAAAGCCCCCTGATCGAGTATAACAAAGACCCCCTTATCGAGAATAACAAAATCCCCTGATCAAGTATAACAAAGCCCACTGATCAAGTATAACAAAGGCCCGTGATCGAGTATAATAAAGTCCCCTGGTCCCCTGATTATAACAAAGGCCCCTGATCGAGTATAATAAAGTTCCATGATCGAGTATAAAAAAGTCCCCTCATCGAATATAACAAAGTCCCCTGATCGAGTATAACAAAGCCCCCTGATCGAGTATAACAAAGCCCCTTATCTTGAATAACAAAAGTCCCCTGATCGAGTATAACAAAGCCCCTGATCAAGTATAACAAAGTCCCCTATCGAGTATAACAAAGACCCCTTATCGAGAATAACAAAGTCCCCTGATCGAGTATAACAAAGCCCCCTGATCAAGTATAACAAAGGCTCCAAATCGAGTATAACAAAGTCCCAGGTCGAGTATAACAAAGTCCCCTGATGGAGTATAACAAAGGCCCATGATCGAGTATAACAAAGGCCCCTGATCGAGTATAACAAAGTCCCCTGATCGAGTATAACAAAGCCCTCTCATCGAGTAAAACAAAGTCCCCTGATCCAGTATATCAAAGTCCCCTCACCGAGTATAATAAAGTTCCCTGATCGAGGATAACAAAGCCCCCTCATAGAGTATAACAAAGTCCTCTGATCGATTATAACAAAGTCCCCTGATCGGGTATAACAAAGGCCCCTGATCGAGTATAACAAAGGCCCCTCATCGAGTATAACAAAGCCCCATGATCGAATATAAAAAAGTCCCCTCATCGAATATAACAAAGTCCCCTGATCGAGATATAACAAATTCCACTGATCGAGTAGAACAAAGTCCCCTCATCGAGTATAACAAAGGCCCCTCATCGAGTATAACAAAGTCCCATGATCGAGAATAACAAAGTCCCTCATCGAATATAACAAAGTCCCCTGATCGAGTATAACAAAGTCACCTAATCGAGTATAACAAAGCCCCCCTGATCGAATATAACAAAAGCGACTGAACGAGTATAACAAAGTCCCCTGATCGAGTATAACAAATTCCCCTGATCGAGTAGAACAAAGTCCCCTCATCGAGTATAACAAAGGCCCCTCATCGAGTATAACAAAGCCCCCTGACCGAATATAACAAAAGCGACTGAACGAGTATAACAAAGGCCACTGATCGAGTATAACAAAGTTCCCTGATCGAGTATAACAAAGCCCCCTAATTGAGTATAACAAAGTCCCCCTTATCGAGAATAACAATGTTCCCTGATCGAGTATAACAAAGCCCCCTGATCAAGTATAACAAAGGCCCCTGATTGAGTATAACAAAGCCCCCTGATCATGTATAACAAAGCCCCCTGATCGAATATAACAAAGACCCCCTTATCGAGAATAACAAAGTCCCCTGATCGAGTATAACAAAGCCCCCTGATCAAGTATAACAAAGGCTCCAAATCGAGTATAACAAAGTCCCAGGTCGAGTATAACAAAATTCCCTGATCGAGTATAACAAAGTCCCCTGATCGAGTATAACCAAGGTACCTGATCGAGTATAACAAAGGCCCCTGATCGAGTATAACAAAGTCCCCTGATCGAGTATCACAAAGTCCCCTGATCGAGTAGAACAAAGTCCCCTGGTCGAGTATAACAAAGTCCCCTGATCAAGTATAACAAAGGCCCTAGATCGAGTATGCGCAACAAAGTCCCTGGGTCGAGTATACAAAGTCCCTGGAACGAGTATAACAAAGGCCCCTGATCGAAAGTATATAACAAAGGCCTTCTGATCGAGTATAACAAAGGCCCCTATCGAGTATAACAAAAGTTCTGATCGAGTATAACAAAGCTCTAAATTTAGTATATCAAAGTCCTCTCTATCGAGAATAACAAAGTTCCTGATCGAGTATAACAAAGCCCCTCATCGAGTATAAACAAAGCCCCCCTTTATCTTGAATAACAAAGTCCCCTGATCGAGTATAACAAAGTCCCCTGATCAAGTATAACAAAGGCCCCTGGTCGAGTATAACAAAGTCCCCTGGTCGAGTATAACAAAGTCCCCTGATCGAGTATAACAAAGGCCCCTGATCGAGTATAATAAAGTTCCATGATCGAGTATAAAAAAGTCCCCTCATCGAATATAACAAAGTCCCCTGATCGAGTATAACAAAGCCCCCTGATCAAGTATAACAAAGGCCGCTGATCGAGTATAACAAAGTCCCCTGATTGAGTATAACAAAGGCCCATGATCGAGTATAACAAAATTTCCCTGATCGAGTATAACAAAGCCCCCTCATCGAGTATAACAAAGTCCCCCTTATCGAGAATAACTAAGTCCCCTGATCGAGTATAACAAAGCCGCTGATCAAGTATAACAAAGGCTCCACATCGAGTATAACAAAGTCCCCTGGTCGAGTATAACAAAGTCACCTGAACGATTATAACAAAGGCCCCTGATCGAGTATAACAAAGTTCCCTGATCGAGTATAACAAAGCCCCCTGATCGAGAATAGCATAGTCCCCTGATTGAGTATAACAAAGTCCCCTGATCGAGTATAACAAAGGTCCCTGATCGAGTTTAACAAAGGCCCCTGATCGAGTATAACAAAGTCCCCTGGTCGAGTATAACAAAGTCGCCTGAACGATTATAACAAAGCCCCCTGATCGAGTATAACAAAGACCCCCTTATCGAGAATAACAAAGTCACCTGATCGAGTATAACAAAGCCCCCTGATCAAGTATAACAAAGCCCCCTCATCGAGTATAACAAAGACCCCTTATCGAGAATAATAAAAGTCCTGATCAAGCATATAACAAAGCCCCTGATCAAGTATAACAAAGGCCCCTGATCGAGTATAACAAAGTCCCTGGTCGAGTATAACAAAGTCCCCTTGATCGAGTATAACAAAGGCCCTGATCGAGAATAACAAAAGTCCCATGATCATATAACAAAGCCCCTGATCGAGTATAACAAAGGCCCCTGATCGAGTATATAACAAAGCCCCCTGATCGAGTATAACAAAGCCCCTTATCTTGAATAACAAAGTCCCTGATCGAGTATAACAAAGCCCCCTGATCAAGTATAACAAAGGCCCCTCATCGAGTATAACAAAGTCCCCTGTCGAGTATAACAAAGTCCCCTGATCGAGTATAACAAAGGCCCCTGATCGAGTATAACAAAGTTCCCTGATCGAGTATAACAAAGCCCCCTCATCGAGTATAACAAAGTCCCCCTTATCGAGAATAACAAAGTCCCCTGATCGAGTATAACAAAGCCCCCTGATCATGTATAACAAAGGCTCCAAATCGAGTATAACAAAGTCCCAGGTCGAGTATAACAAAGTACCCTCATCGAGTATACCAAAGGCCCCTGATCGAGTATAACAAAGGCCCCTGATCGAGTATAACAGAGTCCCCTGATCGAATATAACGAAGCCCCCTCATCGAGTAAAACAAAGTCCCCTGATCCAGTATAACAAAGTCCCCTCACCGAGTATAATAAAGTTCCCTGATCGAGGATAACAAAGCCCCCTCATAGAGTATAACAAAGTCCTCTGATCGATTATAACAAAGTCCCCTGATCGGGTATAACAAAGGCCCCTCATCGAGTATAACAAAGGCCCTTCATCAAGTATAACAAAGTCCCATGATCGAGTATAAAAAAGTCCCCTCATCGAATATAACAAAGTCCCCTGATCGAGTATAACAAATTCCCCTGATCGAATAGAACAAAGTCCCCTCATCGAGTATAACAAAGGCCCCTCATCGAGTATAACAAAGTCCCATGATCGAGAATAACAAATTCCCTCATCGAATATAACAAAGTCCCCTGATCGAGTATAACAAAGTCCCCTTATTGAGTATAACAAAGCCCCCTGATCGAATATAACAAAAGCGCCTTAACGAGTATAACAAAGGCCCCTGATCGAGTATAACAAAGTCCCCTGATCGGGTATAACAAAGGCCCCTGATCGAGTATAACAAAGGCCCCTCATCGAGTATAAAAAAGTCCCATGATCGAGTATAAAAAAGTCCCCTCATCGAATATAACAAAGTCCCCTGATCGAGTATAACAAATTCCCCTGATCGAGTAGAACAAAGTCCCCTCATCGAGTATAACAAAGGCCCCTCATCGAGTATAACAAAGTCCCATGATCGAGAATAACAAATTCCCTCATCGAGTATAACAAAGTCCCCTGATCGAGTATAACAAAGTCCCCTGATCGAGTATAACTAAGTCCCCTAAACAATTATAACAAAGGCCCCTGATCGAGTATAACAAAGTTCCCTGATCGAGTTTAACAAAGCCCCCTGATCGAGTATAACAAAGTCGCCTGATCGAGTATAACAAAGTCGCTTGATCGAGTATAACAAAGGGCCCTCATCGAGTTTAACAAAGGCCCCTGATCGAGTATAACAAAGTCCCCTGGTCGAGTATAACAAAGACGCCTGAACGAGTATAACAAAGGCCCCTGATCGAGAATAACAAAGTTCCCTGATCGAGTATAACAAAGTCCCCTGATCGAGTATAACAAAGTCCCCTGATCGAGTATAACAAGGTCCCCTGTTCGAGGATAACATTGTCCCCTGAACGATTATAACAAATGCCCCTGATCGAGTATAACAAAGCCCCCTGATCGAATATAAAAAAAGTGCCTGAACGAGTATAACAAAGGCCCCTGATCAAGTATACAAAAGTTCCCTGATCGAGTATAACAAAGCCCCCTAATTGAGTATAACAAAGTCCCCCTTATCGAGAATAACTAAGTCCCCTGATCGAGTATAACAAAGCCCCCTGATCAAGTATAACAAAGGCTCCAGATCGAGTATAACAAAGTCCCCTGGTCGAGTATAAAAAAGTCCCCTGAACGATTATAACAAAGGCCCCTGATCGAGTATAACAAATTCTCCTGATCGAGTATAACAAAGTCCCCTGATCGAGTATAACAAAGTCCCCTGGTCGAGTATAACAAAGTCGCCTGAACGAGTATAACAAAGGCCCCTGATCGAGTATAACAAAGTTCTCTGTTCGAGTATAACAAAGCCCCCTAATCGAGTATAACAAAGACCCCCTTATCGAGAATAACAAAGTCACCTGATCGAGTATAACAAAGCCCCCTGGTCAAGTATTAACAAAGCCCCCTCATCGAGTATAACAAAGACCCCCTTATCGAGAATTTCAAAGTCCCCTGATCAAGTACAACAGCCCCTGATCAAGTATAACAAGCAGCCCTAATCGAGTATATAACAAAGTCCCTGGTCGAGTATAACAAAGTCCCCTGATCGAGTATACCAAAGGCCCCTGATCGAGTATAACAAAAGTCCCATGACGAGTATAAAAAGTCCCTCATCGAATATAACAAAGTCCCCTGATCGAGTATAGCAACAAAAGCCCCTGATCGAGGCATAACAGCCCCTGATCGAGTATAACAAAGTTCCCTGATCGAGTATAACAAAGCCCCCTCATCGAATATAACAAAGCTCCCCTTATCTTGAATAACAAAGTCCCCTGATCGAGTATAACAAAGCAACCTGATGAAGTCTAACAAAGCCCCCTGATCGAGTATAACAAAGACCCCCTTATCGACAATAACAAAGTCCCCTCATCGAGTATAACAAAGCCCCCCTGATCAAATATAACAAAGTCCCCTGATCGAGTATAACAAAGCCCCCTGATCAAGTATAACAAAGGCTCCAAATCGAGTATAACAAAGTCCCAGGTCGAGTATAACACAGTCCCCTGATCGAGTATAACAAAGGCCTCTGATCGAGTATAACAAAGGCCCCTGATCGAGTATAACAAAGTCCCCTGATCGAATATAACAAAGCCCCCTCATCGAGTATAGTAAAGTCCCCTGATCCAGTATAACAAAGTCCCCTCACCGAGTATAATAAAGTTCCCTGATCGAGGATAACAAAGCCCCCTCATAGAGTATAACAAAGTCCTCTGATCGATTATAACAAAGTCCCCTGATCGGGTATAACAAAGGCCCCTGATCGAGTATAACAAAGGCCCCTCATCGAGTATAACAAAGTCCCATGATCGAATATAAAAAAGTCCCCTCATCGAATATAACAAAGTCCCCTGATCGAGTATGACAAATTCCACTGATCGAGTAGAACAAAGTCTCCTCATTGAGTATAACAAAGGCCCCTCATCGAGTATAACAAAGTCCCATGATCGAGAATAACAAATTCTCTCATCGAATATAACAAAGTCCCCTGATCGAGTATAACAAAGTCCCCTAATCGAGTATAACAAAGCCCACTGATCGAATATAACAAAAGCGCCTTAACGAGTATAACAAAGGCCCCTGATCGAGTATAACAAAGTCCCCTCATCGGGTATAACAAAGGCCCCTGATCGAGTATAACAAAGGCCCCTCATCGAGTATAACAAAGTCCCATGATCGAGTATATAAAAGTCCCCAACAATATAACAAAGTCCCTGATCGAGTATAACAATTCCCTGATCGAGTAGAACAAAGTCCCTCATCGAGTATATAACAGCGCCCTGATCGAGAATAACAGCGCCTCTATCGAGTATAACAGTGTCCCATGATCGAGAATAACAAATTTCATCGAATATAACAAAGTCCCTGATCGAGTATAACAAAGGACCTCATCGAGTATAACAAAGTCCCATGATCGAGAGAATAACAAATTTCATCGAGTATAACAAAGCCCCCTAATCAAGTATAACAAAGGCCCCTGATCGAGTATAACAAAGTCCCCTGATCGAGTATAACAAATGCCCATGATCGAGTATAACAAAATTTCCCTGATCGAGTATAACAAAGCCCCTCATCGAGTATAACAAAGTCCCCCTTATCGAGAATAACTAAGTCCCCTGATCGAGTATAACAAAGCCCCCTGATCAAGTATAACAAAGGCTCCAGATCGAGTATAACAAAGTCCCCTGGTTGAGTATAAAAAAAGTCCCCTGAACGATTATAACAAAGGCCCCTGATCGAGTATAACATATTCTCCTGATCGAGTATAACAAAGTCCCCTGATCGAGTATAACAAACGCCTTAGATCGAGTATAACAAAGGCCCCTCATCGAGTATAACAAAGTTCCCTGATCGAGTATAACAAAGCCCGCTAATTGAGTAAAACAAAGTCCCCCTTATCGAGAATAACAATGTCCCCTGATCGAGTATAACAAAGCCCCCTGATCAAGTATAACAAAGGCCCCAAAACGAGTATAACAAAGTCCCCTGGTCGTGTATAACAAAGTCCCCTAATCGAGTATAACAAAGGCCCATGATCGAGTATAACAAAATTTCCCTGATCGAGTATAACAAAGCCCTCTCATCGAGTATAACGAAGTCCCCCTTATCAAGAATAACTAAGTCCTCTGATCCAGTATAACAAAGCCTCCTGATCAAGTATAACAAAGGCTCCAGATCGAGTATAACAAAGTCCCCTGGTCGAGTATAACAAAGTCCCCTGAACGATTATGACAAAGGCCCCTGATCGAGTATAACAAAGTTCCCTGATCGAGTATAACAAAGCCGCCTAATCGAGTATAACAAAGACCCCCTTATCGAGAATAACAAAGTCCCCTGATCGAGTATAACAAAGCCCCCTGATCAA
>NW_024724169.1:110000-172114 GCF_018991925.1 Homarus americanus | reverse complement strand
GCATAATTTCCTTAATTTTTTTATAGTGCAATGTGAAGGGTGGCCCGAGGATGAGTTCGGTAAGAGAGGCGCTTAGTGGTGTTTTTATGTTGGTCAGGCCAATATAACAAGACACCTTGAGCTACGAACACTGGACACAAAAGTAACAAGTGATTTACCTTTTTTTTTTCCTCGCTCATATTGTACATAATTTGCTCTTGGCATGGACGGGTCGCAGGGTCTTATATGAATGTACTGTACTTCGCTTAATGACTTTCGTTGAGTGTGTGTGTGTTCTTCAAAGTCAGGACGGCAGCTTATACCCTATTAACTGCAGCTGCGTTAATGCTCCCGTCAGCGCAAATCTCGGTACGTACAGTAATCAGGTCCAGAAAACACACACACACATGGTTTTTACTCTCTCTCTCTCTCTCTCTCTCTCTCTCTCTCTCATACTGAAGCCCAGAACTACTCATTAATCTCTCTGATAATAATAACAATTGCGTAGTTTTATTCTAATTTCCCAAAATGTGTTATCATTATGCATAAACCGGGAAATCCATCCAATGTGCGGTAAGAGGGGGAGGCAGGGTGAGTGAAGGAGGGGGAGAGGGGGTCGGTGAGGAGTCTGGAGGGGAGGAGAGGGTTGGAGAGGAGGGGAGGAGAGGGTTGGAGAGGAGGGGAGGAGAGGGTTGGAGAGGAGTGAGGATAGAGGGAAGGTAGGAGTGAGGACGCGCTCATATTATTCCGGTATGACTCGCGTTACAGTGACGCGTACTGAACATGTCTACTAGCCTATCTCCTGATGGGGGTATAAGTGACGGCGGGCTAACAGTGGTTAAAGTGTTTCCTCAGTCTGGTATTATCACTGGTGGAATAAACACTAACCACGCAAACACATATAAACATGATTTAATTGTTAGTGACTATCGTGTATTTACTAATCTAGAATACGTATTTAAGGACCATTGTTGTTGAAGCTCAGTTAGTTGGCGTCTGTGTGTAATAATTTACGTTAGAATATGCGTTTAAAGACCTCCTGAGTTGTTGAAGTGAAGTAATGCATCACCACAACATCCCCATCTCGAGAAAATATATAAAATATCACTTGCAAGACAGAGAGAAGCGAGGAATAGCCCAGTGGACCTGACGCTGTTAGTGTTTATACTTCACTGGTCGAACCTTATACCACACACCATCTCATCGACGATTGTCCAGATAAATTTTTGAGTGAAAGTGAGACTAAAGATGAAAAATTATGGTAAAATAAGTTGTTTTGGCAAGATAGTATTCTAGTGAAGTTTGCAAAATGGTATTAGTGATGGGAGACACATCCTACTATTATCAGACGATCCTATATATATTTCAACATCATAGTATAATTTAATGTGAATCCAAAGTAGTTGTAAGAGTGCTTTGGTCTTGATGTTGTAACGGGTGATGTAGAAACCACAAAGATACATGTATTATCAAAATTATCTCAGGATGCAATAAAACAAGAATATGCACTCAAAGTCGTTTTACCCCACAACTTTCATACGTTTTTGAAGAACCTTTACTAAATAAACACCAACTAATTGAGAAAAGTATTACTATTTTAGCCATTAGTGGAACACACACACACTATAGAAGAGCTGCAGCCAAGACAAGTGACGAACGTGTGGCAAAGGATGGATTTCCCTGGCAGCTGCAGATAGTAAAATTTTCTCCTACTCAGGCAAATATCCTGCTAGCTCATCAAAACGTGTGAGGAATGTATCGAAAAACTATATTTATTGCGTCTACAGCCAGTGTGTTCAAATGTGTTTAAGGGGAAGGTTAATGCTTTCCAGAGTAAAAATGTTAAACCTAGTAAGTTATTGGTGATCCTAGTAAGTTAAAGTTGATCCTAGCAAGTTATATTTGATCCTAGTAAATTTATTGTTGACCCAAGTAAGTTACTGTTCGACCTTATTAATGTGATTAAGATAAATTATTCAGAAAATACAAAAGAAGGACGTAGGCCTTATAACGTTAATACCCGTGGTGGGAAGCTGCCCTCCCCAAGGACAACAGATGCCAAATGTCACCACTCATTGATAAAGGCATAATTATGTTAAGACAGAGAACAAATAATAAACCCATACAGGAAATTAATGAATATCGGAGGAATATATATCGTTTATGTAACCTTGATAAAACTCAAATGCGTGGAAACAAACAGAACTTTACGTCCGATATATTTGAAGAATTTTGTGGATTCGAACAAGTCCAAACTGATAGAAGTGATTACCAGTAGGTTAATGTGAGGTTAATACATTGTAATAATGTAATAGCCATGGTAGAATATTGTCTTAGCTCGCATGAGGTTGAGGTATAGAGTTAAACCCCCAAACTGGCAAGTAACCGAAGCCGGGTGAGGGATGGGGTTACGCTGGTGGGGGAGGTAAGGGACCAGCGAGTAGGGAGGGATGTGGGGAGGGACACATTCGGTAGGGGGGGAAGGAAACAGACAGGTACAAGACGTGGCCAGGTAAGATCTCCTGTTCCAACACCTGCCCACGCCATACCGGGGAATTCCCAGACGTCTGAATGACCAAAAATGCCAAAAAGTATGACCATTTTAATAAGATAACACACAAGTTTTAATTATACATTGAAGACAAGTGATCTCAGTATTAATAATATGCAATAATGGCCACGTTATGTAATATATATATATATATATATATATATATATATATATATATATATATATATATATATATATATATATATATATATATATATATATATATATATATATATATATATATATATATATATATATATATATATATATATATATATATATTTATATTTCAGACACATTTACGACTATTCCACACACGTAAACGACATTAATAAGACTCCATCACGACTTTTGGGTTGAGCCTTATGTGGTCATCTGAAACACTCCGCTATAATGCTGCAATGTAAATATTACATCCATATTCCCCTCTAATGATATAATCAATACTGTACTTGTTCCTGGAGCAAGCAAGCAAACTCAGATTAAAAATGGCGCGTTGGGAACTGCCCCTCACCACTGAAGCCACGGCACCTCATAACAAAAATATATATTTCAATTATATATCACGTATTAACCTCACAACATTCTCAAGTATTATTAATTATTGTAAGTTTTTTTTTAATATTACAGTCCTGGCAAAATAGCTTAAATATTGCTTAACGTCTTATACTAACATACAATATTGGTTTTTGGTTTTTTTCATTTTCAATTGGTGCATGACAAGTGAGTTAACGAGTAAATGAATGGAGTAATGAATAAGTTAATGAAAAAAAGATGAATGAGGAAATGTTAGCATAATAACTAAACCAGATAATAAATAAGACATTAATAACAGGAAGAGATTATATGGTAATTTACAACCATCACTATTTTACCTTAAGTAGTCGTGTCCAAATTGTCCATCAATTCATCTTTCGTGTTCTTCCGCCTACCACATCACTATTACAGATACTGATATTCCTTCTGTTATCATTTCCTTCTTCATGACTGATATCTTGAATGAACATCAGTAACTAAATGCAAGCAGGAAAAGGATGTCGACCGTGCCGGCAAACCTTGGCTTAGTCGTATCAATTAAGACATTTTATACAGTGCCACGTACACTGACGTTTAACCCAGTGTCACTATAGCATTTTGTCTTGTAATATTCACTCATTCCAGGCTGTTTTATGAGTACAGCATGTCACACAAACGCACTACTTGTGTTGTCTGCTCCCGTACTCCACGCCATGGCAAACGACTGTCACTGTTTTGGTTGAAAGAATCAGTGGTACCAACTCCACCGCCGCGAGATATTGTTTACTTTGATAAAATTTCAATAATGCGTACTCAAGATATAAACAGAAATGAACCAAACGTGCATGTAAATGAAGTCAATATATTTTTATTTTATGGAGATGGGGAAACTCGCGTACTTGATGTTGTATAGTATAGGTTATGATGTGTGATGTTGCAAGCTTTACATGACTCAACCCGCCGCGTTCGTGTTCCGAGGAGGGATATTTAACTGTGTATGAAGACATATTTCGTTCCTCATACACGCCACTTTCTTTATAAATAAATAATAAGAATTAATAGAAGTCTAAATGTATTGTAATTCTAAAGATATCATTATTCACAATTCTGTTGATAATTTTTTTCTTAATTGACAGTTGCGTCTCATGCTTTAACTGTTATGAAAATTATACCAATACATCTTGTTATATCATTACGTAATCTTAAGGTCAATTCTAATCAGTAATAGTATACGTACAGAAGTAAAAGTAAAAGATTTGTTATAAATATTAAAAAAAATAAAATTGACCTTGGACTATTCGAGGCTGGTGGATCATTTCAATACATAACAGCAAAGTATTTGAAGCCTGATTCGGGTTTTCGTTCATGATGTGTTTGGACTGTCAATTGACCGCTGTGTCTGCTTGTAAGTGTTATGTATGTATACGACAAGAGACTTAAAGGATAATAAAAACATTATATTATTGCTTTAAGCTCTTTTTCATTTAAAGATGTATGCACACACACATGCATTATCTTGGATGGATGTGGCAGTGATTCATACACCAAAGACGAAACTCAATACAGACGAACCAAATAACATGGCTGATAAGTGTTTCATGCGACATCAGATACTGACTATGTTAATAATTGTACAAAGTGCATTTACATCAGCAAATCAACATTATATTGTAGTATTTAGAAATAACACTGATCTACTTACGCTGGTCTACAGTACTGAACGAGGCATTCCCTTCAGAATCCATTTCAGGCCAGAACCAAAGTTAAATTACAAAAATATTACCAAGGTGTCGGATATCAAACTTGTTCAGGGTTCACTTGGGAATGGTGTGTGTGTGTGGACGCCTGCTTCCACATGGCTTTCTGGGACGAGAGTACGAGACACCTCATCAAGACAAAGCAACACCTGGCTTCGTGAATTACAGTGTCTTTTAAAAGCTGCAGGAGGAGAGATTGGCAGGTCCCACAGTTGTCAGGATCAGTAGGAATCCTGCAGGGTGGTGGGAGAACTGCTACACTTGTCGTCGGGGACAATAGGGTGTCTGTAGGGTGGGCAGGTAGCGGCTGGCGTCTATATTGACTATTTTCAGCCATTCCTTCAGCGCCATCAGGAAGCTCGCGGGAACATTTGGCTCACGTGCCAGAATCCACGAGAACTCTGTACAAGAGAAAATGGGATAAAAAACATGAAAGTACAGGTAAGTCTCCCCAGGTTTCTCACATTCTCCCTATTATTTTCACATCGATCGGACACGTAGAATAAAAGACCCACCCAATTTGAGTTCAGGGCCGAGATAGGTGCAGGAGTGTACGACAGCGTAGTTACTGTAGTCTGTGGCCACCACTATGTAGTTAGGTACACCGTCTGGCGAGAAACTACCTGCAGAAGAAAGGAGAGGCTGGCTGGGAGAAGTATATAATATTGGAAAAAGTACCGCTAAATCATTTGTACTTAGTTTCTCAAACAAACGACACGGACGGAAAACAAACCCAAGCTATATAGGGATCGTTAGGCTAGGCTTCGTTAGGCTAGGCTTCGTTAGGCTAGGTTTAGTTCGTGTCGTGCAAACTGTCTATTGAAGGTCCTGTTCGTGGCATTTTTATCACCCTAATACCTCATACAGGTTAACCAATTACTAACACCTCTAAAACACCTCTAGGCTCTTCGTCACTTAATTATCTCTTTTTACCTTCAGAGAATGGGAAGTCGACCACTAATTTCCCTTCAGACTGGTTAGGACCGAGCTCAGCGAAGCCGGAAATAGAATCCAGTTCACCTCTGATGAAGAAACAATAAGGTAACGATACTTTAAGAAATAGTTTTCAAGTGATGTGAGTTGTTGAAATGTGGAAGATAAATTGAAGATTTTGTCCGGCTAACGAGAGGGAATGGCTATGATAGATGATGGTATAATGAACGTAGTATAATGATCATAGCCCCCACGGTAGCACATAAATAATAGCACAGGGGGGAATGGAGACAATTAAAAACGTTGCCTTTACTTACTCTGAGATTTGAGTGTTAATAACAGAGACGGTGCCATTTGGGAATAACTCGTAGTCAGCAGTCACACATTCACCATTTTGGAAAGGGTTGAAAAAACGCTCGATTTCATACCACCTCCCAAGGTACTGTGGAGAGAAAGTGTCGAGTCTTGAGAACTCTTGACACACGTCCATAATAATTTAAGGTAAGAAAGAAGCCAGGAGGAGGGGCGAATGAGATATGAAGTAGTTATCCTTCTTTTCGGAGGCTACAGAAGTTAAGTAGGTGGAATACTGTATCTCATTTTCTTATAACAAAACAACTTTCCAAATTATATACTGCTATCGTTAATATCACGATAAATAACCCCCATAAATCTTTTCTCTTACCCTTTGCAGGTCGAAGTTGTTTACTACAGGCACAAGAGGACAGGGGCCAGGTGCTGGTGGCTTTGGTAGGAAGGGCAGGTTGTTCTGTCCCTGACACAACACACAACTCAGACCAGCCAAAACACCAACAACTCTTAACGCCATCATTGCGGCAGTGTAGCTTCTGGTTTATCTGTAGAATATAAGTATAGTACTGTAGTTAATATATTTATGTGTCGGTGAAGTCCAGTTGAGCTTTTAGTCACCCAGGGGGATCAACTGAACTATACACACCCCAAGATCAACTGAACTTTAGGCACCCCGGGGATCAATTGAATTATAGACACCCCAAGATCAACTGAACTTTAGGCACCCCGGGGATCAATTGAACTTAAGTCATTCCGTGAGAATCAATTGAAATTAGAATGCCTATGGAAGAGTATTTCTCGCCATTTAATATCACGAACACAACGCTTGTCTCAAAATTTTCTTCGCAAATTTCACCCAAAACAAGATATTTTTAGACATTTCTTTCCTGCACTAATATATGGTCTCGGTGATGATTATATTTAATCATCCGAGCTTGGGTTAACGAATGAAGGCAAAATATATATAAAGGCACTCTCAGTATTGGTAAACATCAATGAATCACCAATATCACTATACAGTAAAATATCGAACTTAAAATTTCACTAAACATTAACCTTCCACACTAACACAGCACAAACCTACCAAATTATCTTTAACCATCTAAATACTCAATAAATTATACAAGGAAACAATGAAAATAGGCAGAAATTCGTCCAATGCAAAAGGGTTAATACTCACCGTCGGGGGGCCAGTTGATGTCTCCGCGCACATCCTCCCAGCCCAGTATTGTACTTCCTTATGTAGTGTAGTGTGGTTATATAACTGCAACGATGCCAGATCTTGTTTTATAAATAATATTTTCTTGTTCTTTAGAGAGATAGAGTATGATATGGGCGGAAGAGTATTTTGTGATAATATTACATTGGTATTATCTTCACTTTAAATAATAATACCTGTAAAGTTCTATGCAGTTTGAGTTACATTTAACAGTTATTTGCTACGGAAAAATTGGTAAGTACTGCAAATGCAAGCAATATTACTTTTAGTCCTAACGCATATTAAAATTTGGTATAAATATTAGTTTATATTTTTCTAAACAGGTATTTTTACAAGTGTGAAAATATTAAGCTAAAGTTGATGAAAACTATAAAGGATTTTCATAGCATGAATACGTAGGACCAAAAATATATGAACAAGAGGAAACTAACTTATTTCTTCAATTTCTTACATATTTTCTTTTTTGTATACAATACACAACAGTGAGAAATATACACTTATTGTTCGTCATGAAAATAAAAGCTAAGTAACTTATTTTTCATTTATGTAAATTCATATAAGGAAATGTACGCTAATATATGAAATCTCACTTCTCATGATGACCTAGATTTTTAAACACAGGAGAGGCATCAGCATGAAACTTGCACTTTTACTTACACAATAGTACGAAGGCTAATGACAATAGCTGTGCGTCTTCATAAGTTAAAATGAAAACAAAAATTGAAACGTTCGAATTTACTGACACACACACACACACACACACACACTCCTGCCCAGTTTGTCACAGAAAATCAAGACCTTTTACTGAACACCTAAATTTAAAACTAGTTGATCACATGTTATTGCTGGATTGATCTGTGAAAACAAATACGCTTAATTGTTCTTGGTAACAGCTACTGGATGTGTTACCCTGATCTAGAAGGTTTGTATGTGAGAGAGAGAGAGAGAGATGAGGAAATACGTGGCGTCAGGGTGGTGTATATGACGTGACTCCCGCTTGCTGTGACGATTACAGGTGGATTATAGTCGTCTCCTTATATCTGTTTCTCTTCTACACTTTCGATTTACGTCATCGAACCACCTACTCACCACCGACCACACAATACTGAACTGAAGTCACCCGCTTGCAGGACCAAAGGAAATTTCACTATATAGTATTACGCTTGCTTGCATGTGTGCTGTCATAGTTCCCGCTAAGAAAATTGTCTCCGTTTTTCTTATGTTAGTGACGAGTTGTATTTACTAACCTAATATACGAGCTTATATACTGTATCTTATTTGATGGAGCACCAGTAATATATTATCGCATTAATATCCACACACACACACACACACACACACACACACACACACACACACACACGCACGCACGCACATGGTACACATCTGCTACGCCTTTCACGGTTTCACTTTCACATGATTAAGAATATATCACGTACAAATTCAGAATTTAGATTTGGGTGTTAAAACGCAGAAATACTTTATAACATCAATGCTCTTGTTTAAACGTTTTCGGAGTCAACTAAGATTGGTATTCATAAAGCTGCTGACTCAGCTATAGTTACGGCTCATTGATTATTAAAAACTGGACTGAATAATGTGTTTATTTTACTGTAGATATTTTGGCGTCATATTTCGTATTGTTTCTTTTTTCACTTCCCTGAGAATACATTTGTTTTTGGATATAATTTAGTTTAAACTACTTCAAGTTACATAGCGCACTACAAGTTATTAGATGACTATTGCATAAAAAACCTCCTTATTTAATGAATACGCATTACTATACAGGGGTAAACAAGGTTGGAAGTACAGTACACAAACTATACCTTCTTTACAAATGTTCCTTGGTAATTTTTATTGTTAGTTCAAGCTGCTTGAAGGTTAATGAAACATGCAAGAAAAGTATAGAGTGAGTTTGTTTCTACCAACCAACTGGGGAAGTTCCTGTAGAGCGGCCCTGTCCACTTGGCTGTGTACTGTGACCGGGAGGAGGGGACACGTCGCTTCCGCAGGAAACTCTCCTCGTTCCCCTGGCTGACTCTCGCCAGTGTGGACTCCTTAGTTAAGTAAACTATGGAGTGAAATCCAACAAGGAAAATTATCTTGGTGTGAGTTATATGAAATTAGTATGCTGTAAAATATATAGTGAATAATAATGTTAAGTATTAAGCTGAATAATACAAACATTCTCTCTCACTCCCTCAGGTCTTAACACTTACTGTACATTGTTGGTTTAGAGAGCACGTCTCTTTCCCGTTATTCTAACAAATTGATCCATTATTTCATTCCGGTGAAAATGAAATAGAATGACAGGTGCATATTTCATATCCCCCCAAAAGTAAATTATATAATTAACTATATGCTGAAAAAGCCCTTATGTCGCCACCGTCGGCAGGATGTGTGTGGGGCTGTGGGGAGTGAGTAGTGTCCTTGGCGATGGTGTGTGGTGGTAGTAGGTTCCTATACCATGACCATCTCACCCTCCTACTCCTCCCCCTCTCCTTTATGTCATGGTTTGTATCCAAGTCACACTCGCCAGCAGGATACACGTGATGGTGGTGGTGCTGGAATCTGTAAACACTCACCTGCTGTGTTAGCCATAATATTGATCTCCCATTAAAATTATTTTTTGTATTTACTCCAACATATTAAATAACTTTGATGAAGCCAGAAAAGAAGAAAATACAGAAATAAATACAACTACTACTAATAACAACAAAACAATAGCACTCATAACAGAATGGTGTAAATTCTAAATCTGGATACTTCTACAAACTCGCAGGGTAAAGACTATTAATTTTACAAAATAAATTAGACTTACAGTAGTGTCATTGTGTGTGTGTCAGAATTTCACCCTTATCGACTTGTGAAATATTGTTTAGTTTATGAGAAAAAAAACTTAATTGCATGATGTCAATAACTAATGAATAAAACCACAGCAGCATATGGCACAATAATCAATGTTCGTCACATGATCCGAAGCGGTTGAGTGTTAGAGGTAACAGGGTCAACTGCAACAACCACAACTACCCACAACTCGAGCAGGAAACAATGAACTCCATGAATGCTGTGACACCCCCAGAAGCCCATTTACTGCACATACGGTTCTGTCAACTAATAGGACAAGAGAAAACCACAGGAGCTGTTTTCAAAGCTATCGGAATGACCGCCATTCAGAGAGGATCGGCCGCCAACAGTTGCTCCAAGCTCCAAAACTTACGACTTAAGTCCCATTGTATGCTAATAATCTCCTTATCTACTGACAGGATCTGGTCCCGTGTAAGGCAACTGGTGGTTATGAAATTGGCGATGAAATAGCTCTCGGGCAACTGAAACAATAAGAACATTGGGTTCCGTGTCTTTATGCCCAGCGACTTCCACACTTATATTTCCTATTACTTTCTCTTTGCTACTTTTCGAATTATCGCATATATATATTACTCATTTGGTTTGTGTCTGCCTAATTTTCATCAAAACAGGCAAGCAATTGTGTTTTAGGTTGTTTAAGGTAATTTTAGTATACAAGAGACGGAGGATCATGGTGTGACATGAGATAACTTTACCAACGACACCTGGCAGTTGGTGTACCTGTTACTCATTCCCCGCGCGCCCTGACCCAGTTCTCGCTTCGCTAGTTGTATTGGAATCTGCCTCAGCACAGTGTTACTATATACATATTTCCTGCTACGACTTGTACAGTATGTCACCAACTTAAATTATTGGGACAGTTGCTGATTCATAAAACCTTCTATAATTCTCAAGTTCTTATTATAAATGAAGATTATTAATATGACAAGTAATAACATTCCTCTATGACTGTACCTGCTAGAGAACATCTACTGTACTACTGCGCCACGGCTGTTTCACTGTAAGTTGCTGTCGATGACTGATTGTACGGGAGGAGAGGGCTTTTATTTCTGAGCTTATATCATTCGTTACCAATGATTACCAGCCGATCAGTGGTGAAGATAAAAGACAATGTAACGCAGGGGCTCTGAACCAGGGTACATTAACCCCAGGGCCAGGGGGTACAAGTTGTCAACAGTACATAACAGCCAATGAATGCCCACAGTGCCCACAGTGCCAAACAGAGACGTGACTGACTTCCCAAGCGACTAACAGTCCGATCAGTGGCGAAGAGTATAAAATAAAATAAAATAAAATAAAGTACACCAAAGTAAAATAATTGCTGTCTTACAACGATAATAAAAAAGTAAAGAAGTTCTCCAATAAAAATTTTCCATTTTCTTTGATCGCAACACAGAAAACGGATGTAAATAAACAGATTGATGAAGAGTTTAAATAATTTTGAATGAGTTTAAAGGTACTACCGTAGTATTAAAAAGACCAACAGAGTATCATTTTAATTAAATAACTAACAATAATAATAATAATATAGGTCATTTGCGAGGCAAACGATATAGAATAAAAGTGTCTTAAAATTATCTGAAATATTGATTGTAAAGATTAGATTCTCGAGATTCGGTTGGTTGTAATAATAATAATAATAATAATAATAATAACAATAATGATAATAATAATAATATTATTATTATTATTAAATATGAATAGAATAATTATCATGGAGTTAATTCAGGACAGAGTTATATTAAAGAAATTAACCTTAAGTCGAGAAACTTTAATAACAAAAAGTTCACATAGTGAAACTTTTGTCAATTTCTGCAAAATTAATTTTACGATACAGATTATTAGAAAAAATTATAAGAATAAATGAATTTCAGGATTACTAGGAACCCTAGTATATTGGTTTTGGTTTGGTTAGATTAGCATAAGTTAAGTTAGGTAGGTAAGATTAGGCTAGGCTGCTAAATTAGGTTTGGTTAGGTTAAATTAGATAAGGTAAGTTAGAGGGCAGATACTGTGTAATAGACTCAATTGACACAATAATGGCATGCGGTATCCCTGCATCAGCACCCCACAGATCACCAAGTACAGGTATTACAAGGTAGAATTGTGAGTACGATGAGGTTAATGCATCTTTGGTTGACTGTACATCATACATGAGATAGTTATATACTATATATATATATATATATATATATATATATATATATATATATATATATATATATATATATATATATATATATATATATATATATTTGTTTTGATGATACACATAATTTATTTAATAAATAAAAATAAAAATTACAAACTACCATGAGACATGATGTGTGACATCAAATTCAGAAATAGGAGGGTAATTAGAGGGATCCAAAATGATCACGTGCTCATTTTGAATAGGTTATGAAATTTATAACCATATTGCATTTAATTTAGAGTCAGCTGCAGTGTAATAAGTATCCATTTTATTTTCAGCAGTGTCTGACGGTGAAATAAAGAGGCATAATGATGCACCAGACTTTAATAAAGAGGGAGTATGTGATGGCAGCATTGACAGCAGACAGAGGACATGATGCTGAGCTCCTCTCCTGGACTGCCCACGAATTTACTGAGCCTGGAGAAAACACTGCTGCTTTCCTCATGTGCCTTGAAGTGGAGTTCTCTCAAAATGGAAAGAATGACAGGATAAATTATATAGCAAAGTTAAATCCCCTAAGAACTGAAAACTGGACGGATTTCATACGCATGTCTTTTCAAAAAGAAGTGGGATTTTATGAAGAATTAGGACCAGCACTTACGACCCAGATGAAAGCAGCTGGATTAGACGGTCTAAGATTTCCTAGATGTTTCTTTTTTAGCTTAAAACAAGATGGCGAAGTGATCATTCAAGAAGATTTAAGGACACAAGGATTTAGAAAGTGTGATCGCATGAAGACTTTGGATATTTCACACGCAACAATAGCCCTACAAGAGCTAGCTAGGCTTCATGCTGCCTCCCTAGTGCTTAAGACCAAACTCACCAAAGACATTCAAAGCAAATATGATGATTTCCTCTCCAAACACTGGTCCAGTTTTAAAATTGGAGCTGAAGAAATTTACTGTACACTTATGAGTGACAATTTAGAGAATGTGAAAGTTGTACTACAGAAAATGGAAGGCTATGAGAGAGCAGCAGAGTGGGTGGAAAACCTTAAGTCGAAAGTCCTCAGTATCTTCCAGGAGCAGACTGCCACTACCCCACAGTTTGCTGTTGTTTGTCACTTTGATCTTGTAAACAATAACTTACTCTTCAGGTAAAGTTGAACAGATTTGGTTTTCCATTAATCGTTAATATATCTCCTAAGAAAAGTAGGCAATCTTATTGCCTTTCTGCTCCATATTTTATTATTTAATCAAATCAGATCCAAAACAAAATATAAATTATATAAATATTGCACAGTATTATTGGGCAAAAATCATTCTGCCCAATTTTGGGAGCCATAAAATAGGTTTGCCCAATATCTCAGCAAAGGTCATCCTTAATCTGCTGATTGAGGCTCCGGCATTCAGACACCACAAGGGTATTTGGGCCAAAAATTTAATTTTGCCAAAAATCTCAGCAGAGGTCATCCTTGACCTGCTGACTGATCTTCCGGGATTCAGAGAAGTCTTGGTGGTCTTTTCCCGGCAATCCCTTTTCTTTTAAAAAAATAAGAATTTAATGTGTTTAACCATTTAAGTACATCAAAAATAACACCAAAACACCTAAAAGAGCCCGTGAAAACTATAGGATCAATGATTCCCAACATGGCTTCACAATTGGGTGTTCATGCTCGACATATCTTTTAAAATTCTTTTCAACTGCTTTTGAATCAGTGGATGATGAGCACAATTATGATGTGGTATTGTACCTCGACTTTAGCAAAGTCTTCGACAGAGCCCCCCACGAAAGACTAATACGAAAAGTGGAGGCTCATGGCATTAAAGGAGATATTCTAAAATGGATTAGGGCGTGGCTACAAGACAGGAAACAGCGAGTAAGCATTAACAGCACTAAATCCGATTGGGGTAACGTCACTAATGGAGTACCCAAAGGCTCAGTACTTAGACCAATACTATTTATTATATAAATAAATGACATCGATATAGGCAAAATAAGTAAATTTGCTGATGACTCTAAAATAAGGCGTGTAATTAAATCTGACGAGGACTCCGCAAAACTACAGGAAGATCTAAACACATTTTCCACATGGTCTGAAAAATGCCAGATGAAATTTAATATGGATAAATGTAAATACTTAGTCTAGGAGATATAAACAGAGAAACCAGATGTCAGATGGACAACGTTGTTGTAGAAAAATCTGACTGTGAGAAAGAATTAGGAGTAATGATAAGTAGGAATCTTAAACCAAGACAACAATGTGTATTTGCTTGAAACAAGGCTAATAAAGTATTGTATACTTGGGATCATACAAAGGAGTGTTAGTTACAAGACTAGCGAGGTCATCCTAAAACTATATCTTGCACTTGTGAGACCTCACTTGGATTACGCGGTTCAGTTCTGGTCACTATACTACAGTATGGATATAGAATCCCTATAAAAGAATTCAGAGGAGAATGACAAGACTAATCCCAGGCATTAGGAACTTTGGGTACAGAGACAGGTTAAAGCATCTTAATTTGCACTCCCTCAAGAGACGTAGAATGGGGGGCGATATGATCGAGGTGTATAAATGGAAATCAGGGCTAAACAAAGGGGATATAACAAAGGTACTCAAACTATCCAACCAGGAGCAAACTTGTAGCAATTATTTTAAATTAGACAAATTTAGATTTAGGCGTGAAATAGGTAAACATTGGTTTGGAAATAGAGTAATGGATGAGTGGAACACGTTACCAAACATCATCATTAACTTGAACACACTGGATAGCTTCAAACATAGGTTGGATGGATATATGAGCGATAAGGGTTGGGTGTAAACGGGACTGCCCAGTATGGGTCAATAGGCCCGCTGCAGTTTCCTCCATTCTTATGTTAGGTCAGGTTGCCAAATTTCCCTTGTCTTCAAAGGCCTGCCCACTTGGGGCAACCAATGTCATTGCTAATGGAAGTGGGTCATATCTCCATAAATATTCACTGTGCTTAAAATATAGATCTTATTCTTTTAAACCAGCATAAAAAAAACATAAGAAAACTCTAATTTTGTTAGTGATTTGCAATTATGTACTCTACTAAATCTTCTGCAAGTCAAGACTCATTGTGTTCCCTACCCAGGTATAACGAGCATGGTAAGCCAATAGAAGTCAAGATATTGGACTTCCAGATGTGTTACACTGCCTCCCTCGCCACTGACATTACTGATTTCGTCTACAACTGCCTCAGCGGATCGGACAGAAAAACCCATCTAGATGACTTCCTTAGCAGCTACTATGCCTCCTTCAGCAGAGTACTGCAGGCCTGTGATTCACCTATACCCTTCACCTATAAGCAATTGCAGGAAGAATACAAGTCCAAGCTCTTGTTTGGAGTAATGTCATCATTGTATAAGTTACCCTTTATTGTTGCTGAAGACAACGAGATCCTCGACATGGATAATTATGATAACCAAACAACTTTCACTAACACACAGCAAAGGAACATGATGATTATGTTTGACAGAAACAAAAGTTTTCATGACCGTTTACTGTCCATATTTGATGATTTGGGACAATTTGGGATGTTAACTTAAGAGAGTAAAAGCTTCCTGATGTATACATGATAATACCGTAGAGTATATTGTTGATATACTGCCAGGAATGATGGAATATCTATGCAAGAGAGGTGTGTGATACATGCACACACACACA
Source organism: Homarus americanus (assembly GCF_018991925.1). Taxonomy (NCBI): domain Eukaryota; kingdom Metazoa; phylum Arthropoda; class Malacostraca; order Decapoda; family Nephropidae; genus Homarus; species Homarus americanus. Next base: position 156,156 of record NW_024724169.1, on the reverse strand, counting down.
CTTATTCATACAGAATGTGCCCCCAAAAATATATATCATAAAGTAAAAAAAAATATAGAATAAACATTTCTTTTGGGAGCATGTGAGGGACTTACATACTGTAAAAGGGGAGGTGGAGCATGTGAGGGACTTAACACATAATAGGGAAGGTGGGAGCGACTCAGAGGATCTCGGGTGGCTGTCTCGTGAGTAGTGAGAAGATTGCTAAATGGCAATGCAGTCTTATTTTTTTTTTTTTATTAATATCATTATTTTTTATTCACTCACATTTATTGGTACAGTATATATTATTTTATGGACAAAGAATAGCTTCTTCCACATGCAAACAATCTTTGGCATTCGGTAAGCGACCATCGTAAAACTGATCTTGGCCATCGTATTGCAGTTAATTTTTTAACATTGTAAAACTGATCAAACGTACTGTATATAGATCCATTGTATAATGGTCATTGCCTGTATTGTAATGGTCTTGATCTTGAATTCCAGAACCAGTATGATTCATCCTGTCATGGAAACATGTAGCAAACTCTTGATAATGCAAAATCTTAAATTGTCCATCATGAAGAACAAGACAGTCCCTGTCATTGGTACGAAAGTATTGTATAGTATTGTACAGGGTATTATGTTGAGACAGAACAAAACAAAGGCAAGTGCATATTGAAGAAAAAATATTAACATTTTTCATAGATTTTGGATATTTATTATTCTCTGCTAACATGAATGTTGTTAATAGTTAGGAATACACTAGTACCAGTATACATGACATGAGTACATCTAAAATTGGAATACATTGTGGAAATTAAAATTCCTTATTACATAAATATTGTAATATTTAATTTAACTCCTTAAATGCAATAACATTTGTTTATCTGGCAGCATCTAAACAAGATGGTTTCTTTATTTGTCATAAATTAATTCTTCCCTACTTATCAAAAATATATTAATCTTCATATTTTATATTAACAGTAATAGGCAAGATTTTATAAATTTATAACATGAAAATTTTGTATCAACAAAAAGCCTAAAATATTTTAACAGAAATTCTGTTAATGCAGAAGGTGATCAAAAATACAAATCTTATAGTCAACTGTACTAACTAGCCAAAATACAGCAAAATGTTTCTCTACTGGAAAGGTTTAGCCTTTATCACATACAGTATAACATGCTCTGCCAGAAGTGAAGACGTATTTAGCTGCCATACAGAGAAATTTTGAAGCCTCGTGTTCACAGAAATTCTGCTTAATCAAAATGACCCTGACAGCATCGGCTGTGTCATAGGTAGCAGGTCAGTGTGATGCTCTACTGGCCAGCGTTTGATCCCAGAGCAGTTCTGGTCAAACAGTGGGGTAAAATAAATCTCGACTTGTATGACCAGACACCAACTTTACAGCATCTAACCTACTAGAGAGGCCCCTTCCTTGTGAGAGAATAATGTTACAATATAAAATTATTTTGATTTTAACCTAAAGAGCGTAAAATATGTGTACTATCTCTGTGCAGTGGTGCTAAGACAAGAATGTTAAATATAAAATTACTAAAAGATGCCAGTACAGTACGGCATATAATGAACTTGGAGGGATTTAAGACAATATAATAATGGAAATAGACTTAGAATAACTATACTAAATAAGTTAATACCTCCATAATTATAGTTACCTTATATTTCAATATAAATTTACACATGGAGGATCGATCCATTTTACCTCAATAACAATTTATTCTACATCATTTCTTTAATCTTCACACTCTTAGTCATAGAGATCCATGATTCTATAATAATCACACTGTCTAATAATAAAGTTCTGAAGGTCATTTAGTTTATATACACATGGAACTTTACGAGAGACCAATCCAGATAAAAAATAACAACTGAGGAATAGTGTGGAGGAACAAGTAAATACTACCGTAATAAATACTTAACAAGTGGTAATATCATTAGTTTCAATTCTGTGAGGATCTGGAAAACATATCACAATTACTTTGGGAAATCAAATGAATACTGTAACACGTAAGTGGGAGATGTAAATTCATGAGGCAGTCATTTTTTCATCTCGCCCATTCATCTCTCTCCCATTAATGGTACAGTATTAAATTAAGACCAATGACATCGTATATGAACGCTACACTCATGTAATCTGGCTAGTCATTCCAGCAACAATTTCCAAACTACTGTGAATCAATACAAATAATTTACAAATGTGAACAGGTCTATGATCACAGAAACTCAGTACTGAACAGTCCATGCCACTTATAAGCCACACAGACTGGCAGCCTTGAAATTCCTTACAAGCAACTTAGCTGGGCCCAACCCTCTCCCACCTCCCGTAACATACAAACCAGGCAATTAATCGGTAATCAGACAAGGTGTACAGTCAACGCTTATCCCCAAACACGTTACTATGGATAGGTTTTAGAAACAGAAATAAAATACATTTCTAAAGTTATTTATCCATGCTAATGTATTCAGGGGTAAGTGCTGACCTTACACAGAGCCTTAAAATGTGTCAAGGACTACCTACAGTATACTGAGTAGGGGCAGATCCAGGAATATCAAAAGGGGGAGGGGTCCAAGAAGTTGTGGGGGGAGGGGACATGGCAAGCACAGCGAGCTCACCCAGCTGGGGGGTTTAGGGGAGGGCTGTAAGCCCCCCCCCCCTCCAATGATTTTTTTTAATCTGACCAATATCATGGGCATTTTGAAGCCATGCGCACAATACTGCATTAAAGAAAAAGTATTGGAATTTTTGGTGAAAATAGGGATCTGGACCCCAGGACCCCCCTGGATCTGCCCTTGCTGAGATTATAAGTAAAATCTCATAACAAAACTGCTCAAATTAATCAGGGAAATTAATTATCCAATTTTCAATCTCCATTGACTTTTAAAAAATTAATTATTTACCAGAATTTAAACTTTTTGAACACAGACCTTTAATCTTCCCATCAAGGAATACCAATACAGTACTAAGATTTTGAGCAAAATAAATTTGTCGATCCCCCCAAAATGTAATTTTCAAAATTTCAAGCTCCAGTATAAAGTCAACGCTTACCCTTGAACAGGTTAGCATGGAAAAGCATTAACTTTACACCTTGGCTGAACACCGATTAATTGCCTGGTTTGCATGTTTCGGGAGGTGGGGGAGGGATGGATCCAGCGAAGTTGCCGTTTAGGAATTTTGAGGTTGCCAGTCTGTGTGGCTTATAAGCGGTGTGTGTACTGTACATCCTTAGTGAATAACAAACTGGTTTAAAATATTTCTGGCACTGATGTGAACTAACCGTGGCATTGTAATTAACTAATTCATTTTCATACAAATTGACAGTTCTTTCTACTACAATGTGACCATAAACATCACCATGAATTATTGTGAAGATGGCTTACGGCAAATGCCATCCGGGTATCTTTCCTTAAAAGCTTTTACAAGGTCTTCCTCCAGTAGGTTGACGCCCTCTAACTGATTCCCAAGTGTGACCCTGAAAAGAAAGATTAACTAATTAGGTCAATAAAAACAAACCAGAAAAGCCATTAAGAGATGTAAGAACATAACAAGAGTTAAACTGACTATGTTTGGGGTGAGAGTTGTGAAATATGACTCAGTGAATTTGCGAGTGAAGGTGACTACACTTTCCATTAGTAACTAAAAAAAAAAATAACCGATAAAGCATAACAATTTATTCATTACACAGCTATTATATTCTAATTTTTTATTTCATATGCCTTGATAAGATATATTTAGATTTGTCCTTTTTGACTCAATATCCTTAATCAGGAGGTTGCAGACAGCCTTTGTATGAACAAAATCTATAATGTTACTAATTTTGCTGAAGCTCAAGATAATAAGGTCAGGCTTTATGTAAAAAAAAAAATATCTAGAAAGTGATAAGTAATGAATTTAAATGGTAGAGTCAGTTAATATTCATGGTAAAATATCTAAAAAAAATTAAAACTAACAGATATACCACAATTTACATTGAAATATTATAAGGTACTTTAAATACACTATTTCAAGGGTCAATACTTAGTACTTATTATTGTCAATTTTCACCCCAAAATCCTTTCTCAGTATTGTATGTCAAGGAGTACCTTTCTATGACGCTTGAAAAAAATCTATAATATGTCCAATTTTGCCGAGATGCAAGATAATACTGTAATATGTAGGGCATCATTTAATGAAAGAAGAATTTCTATCTAAAAAATAAAAAGTTAAATTTTCATTGTTAAAGTCTCTCATGGTAAAATGTATAAAAACGTGATTTAAGGCTGGGAGAACACATGTTTTGTGTTGTAAACAATACAGGAGTATAAAGACGTGCTGGTTAGGGATCTGGGTTCAAAATTGTAATATTTGCAAAATTAGCATTACAGTGACCCCTCGTTTAACGAACGCCTCGGTTAACGAAATTTTGGTTAACGAACTGCCTTCCATAAGGATCTTCAATTCGGTTAACGAACAAAAATTCGGTTAACGAATTTCTTACGAACCGACCTCAACATGTTTTCGCTTGCACTGACCGAGCAATCAGCTTTAGTATCAGTCCGCCAATACATTAATCGGTTCTAGGGCTTAAATTCCTTACTATTTTAGTAAATATCAAGAAGTTTATACTATTCAATAATTTTAAAAGTTTAATATTCAATTTTTTAGTCATTTTAACAATTATTGAACATAATTGAAGGTAAAGAAACTAGTTTCTGGCACGCCATCCAGCCTGTTAACACACCATACAGGCGTCAGTCTTTGTGTCTTTTCAGTGGAGGCAACATATTGCTTGAGACTCTCTTCAACTAAATGCTTTTTTTCTGTGTTTCTAAGCAAATTATTGGTCATTTTGAAATTTATTTTACATATTGACAATATATAATGCAGTGCAGTGTTGATTTAAAGAAAATAATCTTGAATTACACCAAGAGAACTAAAATTTTATGGGTGAAATGGCGCCATGGGGTGACTTCTCTTCCACCCCAATGCCTTCTCTTCTCCCTTCTCCTCCTCCACCTCCCACTTCAAATGCACATCATCATCATCATCCAGGAGCCTTCTACATACACACTTCAAAGTAAGTGAACTTTTCTACCATTTTTGTTGAATTTAGGAAACTTTCGGTGAGCTGGAACCAATTACCCAAAAACCCATTGAAACATTGGTTTCGGTTAACGAACTTTTCGGTTAACGAACGACCTTCTGGAACGGATTGAGTTCGTTAACCGGGGGGTCACTGTAATTAACAAGTAGTGAAATAATTAAATACATTTTGAATATTTAAAATGTCAGTTACGCTGTACCCGTTAGTTTTATATCACCTTTACATATATTTTCTCAGTACAAAAGAGCAGCCGTAACATTTACCGGTAAATACATTAGTTTTCCTTTTCCATAAAAAATGCCATATTGTCAGAGAAGAGAGCGCCTTGCGTTTCGGCATATGTGGTCAGGACGTAGATTTTGTTGAAATTTCATACAAAGGTACTCTTTTGCGTGCTGGTTAAGGATCTGGGTTCAAATTTATAAAATTTGAATAATTAATATTAATTAATGTGCAATGAAATAATTAAATACATTTTGAACATCTGAAACGACAATTACACTGGATCGATTCTCCAGGTGTAAATTTATATTAAAATAGAAGGTAACTATAATTATGGAGGTATTAACTTATTTAGTATAATTATTCTAAGTCTATTTCCATTATTATATTGTCTTAAATCCCTCCAAGTTCCCTATACTGTATACTGTACTGTACTGTACAAGCATCTTTTAGTAATTTTATATTGTAACATCATTCTGCTCTGGGATCGAACACTGGCCAGTAGAGCATCACACAGACCTGCTGCCTATGACACAGCCGATGCTGTCAGGGTCATTTTGATTAAGCAGAATTTCTGTGAACACGAGGCTTCAAAATTTCTCTGTATGGCAGCTAAATACGTCTTCACTTCTGGCAGAGCATGTTATACTGTATGTGATAAAGGCTAAACCTTTCCAGTAGAGAAACATTTTGCTGTATTTTGGCTAGTTAGTACAGTTGACTATAAGATTTGTATTTTTTATCACTTTCTGCATTTACAGAATTTCTGTTCAAATATTTTAGGCTTTTTGTTGATACAGTACAAAATTTTCATGTTATAAATTTATAAAATCTAGCCTATTACTGTTAATATAAAATTCAATATGCACTGTGCCTTTGTTTTGTTCAGTCTCAACATAATACAGTACTATACAATACTTTCGTACCAATGACAGGGACCGTCTTGTTTTTCATGACGGACAATTTAAGTTTCTGCATTATCAAGAATTTGCGACATATGTTTCCTATGCTAAAATGATTTCTGCAACATATCTTGAGTACTGTATCATGTACAGTTGCTTCCTGGTGTGATTTTAACCCCTACCTTGCCTCCCTTAGTCATGTGGCACCATCACGCTATTCATGTGGCACCGTTGCATTACTCATGGCTAGGGAACTGATTGATCGGGCTGTTTCCTAGTATTGTACTGAACTTGCTTTTGCCAGTATTTTAATACATGTATTAATATTTGAAAGACAAAAAAAGGAAAAATACATATTTTGGTTTCTGTATTATGATATATGATGCTACTTACAAAAATACAACAACCCTGTGTCAGGCAGTACTGTACATTACTGTACCAGAATACAATCAACCAGGAATATTCTTCAGTTAAAGCAGTATTAAGACATAAAAAGTGATTACAGTTACATATACAGTAATGTACTGTTCAGTATATACACAGTACCGTGCATTGCAAAGTGGACAGTGTATGCCTACTGCAACCTAGTGTGTACAATGCCTAAAGCTATGGAATAAAGCAACACAAAGCAGGGCATCCTGTATTATCATATCACCATTTGGCCTGCTTGCATCATAACCTCAAGACGACAGCATCTGCTGGTGGGTACAGTACTGTATAGGATATACAGGTATCCCTCAAGACACTAATGGGTAAGGTGAATTTTCATATCTTGATTAGAAAAACATATGGAAAAAAATAGGGTTTGGTTCCCCAATGACAAAAATACCCCAATATCATACCTCCAAAACACGAAATTGGTTCACAAAGAAGAACAAAACCTACTTAATTACTGATAAATTCTACACAACTACTCAAATTTACTACCAAACACCTGAAAAATAATAATACAATACTGTTAACTTTGGTACATTACCTTATGGGAGGGCGTAACACATGCAACCCACACAGGATGCGCGGGAGATTCTACCAGGCTAAGCAGTTGAAATGTGTCACATCGCCCAGAGGATGGCTTGTGTGTGGAAGAACTTATTCTTTGTACATAAAATAATATATTGTATACTGCATTAGTAAATGTGAGGAATGAAGAAAAATAATAATAAATAAAATAAAATAAAAATAGTGTTGCTATTTGGCAATTTTGTCACTAGCATGAGACAGCAGAACCGACTCTCTCGTGCTAGTTCTCCACATGTAAGAAATCTTTATTCCGTTTATGTTTTTGACCTCACGATAATTATTTTAAAATATTATTTGCCCATTGTGTATGAACGATTGTGTGTGCACGTAACAGATACAAAAAAAGGTAACTACCCGAAATACAGCACAACTCACAGCTTGATTGAGATCCCGACATCGAACCCCCCACTGGCTCCTACGATCCACACCAACTCCGGGGATGTAACAAATGTTTATTCTCTTTATGTTTTTTACTTTATTATAATGATTTCCTTATTTTTTTTTTCTTTTGCACATTCTGAATGAAAGATTGGGTGTGTACGTAACAGTGAAAATAAATACAGTATAAATAAAATTATGTATGTCTACCCAGCTTTGTGATATGTCCCACACACATAAGAAATGTTTTTTCCCTTTATATTTTGGACCTTATGATACTTTTTTTGCACAATCTGTATGTAGGCTTGTGTGTTTGTGTGTATATGTAACTGAGTGAAAAAAATATGAAGAAGGTTATGTTTATATACCCAAAGCTACGAGTTGAAAAATAACCATAACATAACTCTTACTTCAGACTGGTAGGAAGAGCACTTTGGGGATGTGGCCGCCCCAGCTGACTCCCGGGGGTGTGTGAGTTGAATTTTTGCCGGAATGCAATGTCGTATAAGTGGGGAAAGCTTCCATAATAGGAAATAGTGGTGTCAATTTAGGAAATTCATATAAACAAATATTTGTACCTCGAACGTTCATATCTCGAGGGATACCTGTACAGTGGTACTATATCTTGTTTATTTACCATATTGTATACATATTGTGCAAGTACAGTGATCCCTCGGTTAACGAGATTTCGGTTAACGATTTACCTTCCATAAGATCCTTAACTTCGGTTAACGAGTTTTTTACGAGCCAACCTCAACATGTTTTCGCTTGCATTTGGCGGTCCACCAGCTGTAGTATTAGTCCGCCAATACAGTAATCGGTTTTAGGGCTTAAATTCCTTACTATTTTAGTAAATATCAAGAAGTTTATACTTTTCAATAATTTTAAATGTTTAATATTAACTTTTTTTGTCATTTTAACAATTATTGAACATAAGTGAAGGTAAAGAAACTAGTTTCTGGCATGCCATCCAGCCTGTTAACACACCAAACAGGCGTTAGTCTCTCTCTCTTTTCAGTGGAGGTAACATCTTGCTTGAGACTCTCTTCAACTAAATGCTTTTTTTCTGTGTTTGCAAGCAAATTATTGGTTATTTTGAAATTTATTTTACATATTGACAATATATAATGCAAAGCAGTATTGATTTAAAGAAAATAATCTTGAATTACACCAAGAGAACTAAAATTTTATGGGTGAAATGGTGCCATGGGGTGACTTCTCTTCCACCCCAATGCCTTCTCTTCTCCCTTCTCCTCCACCCCCATTCTAATTCCCATCATCATCATCATCATCATCATCCAGGAACCTTCTACATACACACCTCAAAATAAGTGTACTTTTCTACCTTTTTTGTTGAATTCAGGCAATTTTCGGTGAGCTGGAACCAATTACCTAAAAACCCATTGAAACAATGGTTTCGGTTTTTCGGTTAACGAGCAATCTGCTGGAACGGATTGTGCTCGTTAACCGAGGCACAACTGTACAGTAGTGTTTGCATTAATAAATACAGCTCTGTGTGTATCCAATTGCAGTTAAGCCTCCGTACCAATGGCGATCCGTGCCAGATGCCTAGTTTAGATGTGGAAACAATCACAAGTGCCCCCAAAAATTCCATAGATGAGCAATTTTTTCCAAGGATAAGAAATTTCGTCTCAATACCCGGAAATCTCCCAAACCCAGAAACACTGCACCAATTGATCCAGCTAATGGGGATATTACTACAGTACAAGTATTTGCATTTGGAGTTTTAGACCCCATCTCCTTAATCCACACATACACACATACCAGTTTGGTTGTACATTATGGGGTCGTCCAAACAGCTCCAGTTTTCGTGTGCCTGGCGAAAGTCGCTCGATTATGCCGTAAATTTCATCTGGCTTGTGGCTAGTGGCTCGAACTTCAGCTACGATGACATCTCCATCAAGACCACGGTTTATCTTCGGGTTCCCTTTCATGCCAACCTGTAACCCAAATTTCATGTAGTTAGTGTGCTCATAATTTCATGTCTTTCATTTACAAAATATTACTACTTTACAACAAAACCAGAAACACACCTACAAGATCATGTTGAAGGTGCTGATGGGTCCATAATCCAAGCATATGAAAGAGTGAACCAACAGATTATGATATACTAGCCAAGAATTACACTGGACCTGGTATTATAGTCATGTCAAACTGCTCTGTGTCATTGCAGTGAGACTATCGTGTGTGCATTGATGGTGGAACATGACATAAACAGATCAAAGATACAGATGGACACATAAAATTTAAGTACTTGTAAAATGTATCTATTATCCACTATACTTTAATAAAGCATCTATAACCTACCCTGCACTGCATTATCTAAAAGCACCACAATTATTCAGTTTAGCTATTAATATGTCCATAATAGTCACCAGTTCAGTTTACTCTACCAGCAATGTTCAGGAACGTTTATTAAAAAAAATTATGTGCAAATACCAGATGAGGATTTTCAACTAAGTGAATGTATAATAATACGAATGAACAAAAGTAATAAGAAACAACAAAAAAGTCATTGTCCTTTCTATTAAAGCACTAAATAGGAGACAAGAAAGTGACACACAGTTACTGCATTCTTATTTATAAAAGTATTAAATAGACAAAAAAAAAGAGTGATACTATATATCGAGGTGGTATGGACTTGAAGAGCAGGTGATGACAGAGGCTAGTAAGAGTGATTCTGACAGAGTTCAGTGGATGTAGAGAAGAGGAGCAGTGGTGTAGTGTCAAGAGGAGGGAGATACAATACTAAGCTTGAACACATCTTGAACAGCAATGAGGTGTTCCAAGAGGTAAACAAACAGGAAATATACAAATGGAAATGAAGGCCAATAGCGGGATGTAAAGTCTGATGATACGGTGCTTACAATATGCAAAGTCAGATCACCTTCAGATTAGTCGGCCCAGCTTCTTACACCTGAAGATTAACCACCCTAGCACTATCTAAGGGTTAGGTTGGGGCAGCATTAGGGTAGTTAATCTTCAAATCAACTAAGCTAGAGTGCATAATCATCAGGTGAGTCAAAGTTTAAATTAGTAAAAAAAAAGAACTTACTAAACAATGTTCTTTGCCGTGGTTCAGCCAGTGACCCGTCCTGCCTGTACGGATAATTCGTTGCAATTGATTTGTTTTCACCCAAATTATTTCATCTACTCGCTCATAGCCCCAGAGCTGAAGACACTCACGACCAAGCTCCATCGCTCTGTGGAACATGATAATGTAATAAACACATAACTTAAGCCATAATTTGAACTCGATAATTAAAAATTTCAATATACAGTACAGTACTTAAAATTTCCATATCAATTTTCAGAGTTACAATCAGATAGATCCTAGGATACACCCTATTTCTTATGCCAGCAAGTAGCTTAAATGACAGGTTTAGTTAGATAATAATGATAGGTGTGTTGCAAAGCTTAAAACAAAATTATTCTCAGGAGCTACTACTTAAGAATGGCTGGAGGTCTGGGTGCCAAGGTCCTACATTCCAGCCAGTACTAATGACAACTATAGGTATGTATGGTCAGTTTTGAGAACATTTTTGTCTGCACCAAGAGATAAACAGGAGATAAATCTATGTATAAGAAAGAGTGAATAACTAGAAAAGAAAATACCAAATACAGCGAGATTCAGACCTGCCTGTGACCCACAAAAATATGAGCCCCTCGTCTTGCATTATGGGAATGTTTAGTTGTCTCATTTCGTCATCGGACATTGTGCCATAAGGCAGCTCCATGTGGATATCCCACGGAGGATCTGCCATAATAACAGCAAATTTCCCTGGGAAAATAAAAATGGAAAAGTAAAACTGAAAAACAAATTGAAGCTAATGATCTAATTTAATATAAAATGAATCTGACTTCAACATAGACCTGTAATATAAAAAGAGCAACCAACCACTGTACAGGTATCCGTCAATTTACGATCTCCCAGTCTATGATATTTCACTTTAATGATGGTGATGTATTAAGACCATCACCCTAATTAAATAAATAAAAAATTTTCACGAATGATGGTCATCGCCCGGCCAACACGGAATATTGAGATTGTCAGCTGCAGTCTACCCATATGCTCCCACACAACCCCCCGGTGCACTGCAGTACGTACCATGGTGATCGCACATGCCCGTGATCCTGTAGCTCAACAATTATCAGTCAGTATTAGTCTTCTTACTTATCATTGGTGGTTTTGTTTTTAGCTAATAGTGAGAGGACATCACTAATGTTCACATTGTACCTCTGCTTTGGTGACTGTGAAGTAATTTTTGCTATGTTTTTTTTTTGTAACTGTAAAGTGACTGTAAAGTGTCAGTTGCTATCATTATTCGCTCTGTTTCTGTGACTGTGAAATGAGCAGTGTAACTTTCAAAATGTCTCGGAAGGTCAAGGCACTCAGGAAAACCGTGTCTCTGGAGGTGAAGCTTGACATTGTGAAGTGGCATGAGACTCCCCAGAGGCTGTGTGGGAGTCAGAGAGACATCACTCCACCTTCAAGAGTCTCCTTAGCCTCGGAAGGGACATGTAATGATGACCAGGCTTGTTCTTAATGCTATGGCAAGTCCCTTAATTGTGTTGTATAAATATAGTATAGTATTAGTGTAGGAATTTTTTTCGGTGATACACGTGGGTTTTGGACTGGCTAGAAACATATCCCCCTGAACCCCAAGTTATAATGATCCCGGTTTACAATACATCGACCTGCGATAGGAGGATACCTGTATGTGTCTATCCCAAGCCTCTACCTTTACCATCTGTCTCCATATACATTTCTCACTGCCAAACATCAGGTCAATAGGGGTATAATCTAGGTCATATTGAGCCATTTTCTTATCTTTCTGCTTACTGAAGCTCAATTTACACACATCAAATTTGAAATTCTCTTCAGGCTGAGTGATCACTAGACTCTGTAATACTCCCTTGAATCTAATCTCACACGGTTCCCAGCACGATACTTAGGCTATCTTGATTAGGTCTTCTGGATCACCGGAGGATTAATCACCCTAACCTAACCTGATCCACCTCCCAAAAGTAATATTAATGTGTTTAATCATCAGGTGAAATAAACTGGGTTGTCTAATCTTCAGGTGATCCAGTCTTTTGATTAAATTCATTATTTGAAGGGAATGTGTGAAAACTTTTATACTGACAATAAAACAATGAAGAGATAATGAACCTTCACCTAGTAAAGACATACAGTATCTAGAAACCTATGATAAAAACAACAAAGATATAATGAATGTTCACCTAGTATAGACATATCTAGAAACCTAAGATCACACTGTATCCACTGAGGAGGGAATAGAATGGTCCTCTCATCTGGGCGTGGACGCTCCAAAGGCAGGATGATGGAGGTGGGCTGCTCCTGTTGCTGCTGCTGCTGCTCGGACACCCCTGTATAGTCCACCTCATAATGAACATATCTGACATCAAAGAAAAAAAAGTATTAACAGCATTTTACTTTGATCATACATACTACAATATATACAGATGTTCCTCTACTTATAAACATTCTACTTATCAACTTTCACAGATATGAGCAAACCTATCTTCTGTATTTCTACTGTACTGTATTGACTACAAAATTAATATAACCGATCTATAAAACATTAAAATACTGTTAAAAGGCAGGTAAGATATACTGTAAAATAATATGCTGTATTCATTATTAGGGTATAACTAACCGCACATCCTTTATTTAATTCATTATTATTATTTTCTTACAATGTATTTGGTATCCAGAAGAGGAAGATTGGCCTTACAAACAAGCCTCAGGAACTCAACTCATTTGTAAATAGAAGAGTCCCTGTACTGTATGTAGGGTGATTGAAAAGTCCCTGTGTATTTTCTTTTTCAAGATAATATCAAGTCTAAAATTTGTAAATGACATAATTTAGATGATCACTCTCACCAAGCATGAACAACTTAGGAACTACCACGGAAAAATCTATAACACAAAAGCAGAGGAAATTAAAGGAAGATGATAAGTAACTTTGGTAATACTGTACTGTATCTAAATGAAACAGAACCACAATTAACAACTTTGGAACAGTAATTTCTAAATGAAACAGAACCACAAAAATGTCATAAAATCAATTCCTATCTTAAACCTCAGCACTGAAGGGCATCCAGCTGAGATGAACACAGTAGCGAAAGAAATACTGTACATATAAGAGAGCTGGGAATATTATCAAAACAGACCACTGGCTATCATTTATGACACTATGGTTAAAAAAAATAGTAAAACTCAATGGAAAGAGACCAAAAATTATAATAACAGCCCCTTACAACTGCATAATGTAATGGCATTTATCAAAACACATCATAAAATTCAAATGGACCCTTACAACTGCATATTGTAATGGCATGTATCAAAACACATGTTTATCATTCTAAACAGGCAGTGCAGTATCATACATGAAGAAAAATATAATGCCCTAACCGACAAGTGTCCATGTGGAAACAGGTGTTGAGGAAGGAACAGTCTCCTAAGGATTCGTCAGTGTGCTTCTGGATGATCTTGCGGAAGTGGAGTCGACCGCACTGTGGGCCGGCCTTCTTTGTCGCTCTCTCACACTCCTCTTTGGTGCCGTGTGGACAAAACTCTTGAACTTTTGCTCCTGGATATGTGAAAGTAAGCAATGTGTTAAATCAGGGATAGAGTATGATAAGAATGAATTGGATAACATGAAGATTAGAAGCCCCATTTCTTTTACCTGACAATTAATCACCTAATCAAGCTTAAGCTTACATAAACTTCTGCAGATATCATTAGGATGTTTAATTATCAGTTGAAATAAGTTAGGGAGCCAATTTTCATGTGATCTAAAAATTCATGCTGTATCATATATGCATAGCATGTAACAATATCTTTAATATCTATTATTACTGTACATTTGATTACCTGGGACATGGAATGATCATTAGGCACATCCTATGCATTGTGATATTAATAAACAAGGTAAACAATGTAGCCTATGTAACTCAATCATAACCTCTTCAATATCTAATAAATGTAATGCACCAACTCTTACCTAAACAGCAACACGAATCTTACCTCCCTGAGATTTAAAACGCAGAGCAATACTCTGTTCTTTGGCTGTGGGTTTACTCAGTAGTTCCATTATCTCTTCGCCCACTTTCTTTGTCTCGCGCTCACGTATGCTCTGCGCTGACAACAGGCTCTGAGGATTACAATTACAAAACAATATCATTTGAAGAAAATAAGTAAATTTAAGCTTCCATAAGTGTAAGTGGGAAAGATTATTCTGGCAGGATGAATATATGGAATCCAAAGGTGAGGTGAAAGTATGGAGCAAAGAGTACTTTCATAATGGAAGTGGAAAAGTGAAAGATCATCATCATTGTTTTATGGTCTTTTCTCCATACTGTACTTGTGTGAGTTAGCTGTGATTACCTGATGATAGCTCTCCACGCTGCATGGTCTGTCGCAGCCTCTCTCATCACATTCTTATATCTAAACTTACTTCTCACAACCACTCCCCTTGACTTTCTTGGTCTACACTTAACTGTCCTCCTTTCCACATCTAAACTCATGCATCTTTTTCCCCAGATGGCCGTCTCCACTCTCTCCACAGAATTCATTGTTAATAGTTGGTAACTTTTGCTGGCAGTCAATTTAAAATAAAATCCTGGAGATAAAAGATGTTTAAGTTTTAAAATGTTTAAATGTAAACTTAATATTTCCTCTTACCATGACATCATCCTCTCTAGTTTCCTTTCTTTTATCCTTGTCATTCTTATTCTCCTTGTCTTCCCGTAAAACCTTCGCGGGCGGTTCATCAGATGAGACAGTAATTTTCTCCACCACTGGACTTTCACCTGTAATAAAATTAATACTTGTGTCAACCTTCAAAATAACACATACGGTACAGCAAACTAAAAATAACAATGTAAAACTACTGTGAATGAAACATGAAAAAAAGGACTAAAGAATAACTAGTGGGAGAATAATAATTTCCTCATACCAATCTTCTATGTTGAGATCAAACATTTCACTCTAGACAAAATCCTCAGTTCTGATCTTGTTTCTTTATTACAGAATTGGCCTAACTAAACAAATTATTCTATCCCAATAATCACGTATAAACTTCTGCCAGGTAAGTTATTAATGTCACTAAAATACTATACCTGTAATATATAACAACAATTATATACCTGTTCTCTTAAAGATGCCATTCAGCAACTAACTCTAAATAAAAGACGAGTGGTGTTATGAATTTCAACTATCAATAAGAGAAAAGAAATCATTACTTGAGCTATAACTTCAAAATAACCCTAAGTTAATGTTTTTCCTGTTGACAGAGAGGAAATATATATATACCTTGTTGTGTTGTAGCAATAGGCTGAAGCTTCTTTTCCCTATGTTCAGCTCCCAGGACCGCGGTCACTCGGTTGTGTTGAACAGCAGTCACCGTTATGGTTGTGCGGCCATCCCCAACCTCCTGTGTAATGCTGAAATTTGAGACGAGATAATTAGGGTCACAAATAAGAACAGAAAATTACAAACACACACGAGACAACACAATGCTTCCTATATTAACAAGACAGAAGAATTATACTTGCTTCTGTCCTGTTCCTGACTAAACCTTTTTTTCCTCAGTTGTCTCTCATTATTTCTTCCCCTCAATAGGTTTCTATTTTCCCACTCATACAACAAGTGAGAGATGACTAAAGTTAATAGAAACACAAAGCTATTCAGTAAATGTTGAAAGTACAGTACCGCCACACATTTATTCTGTTAATCAATAATTATATCAGGCAATGGCACATAACTGAATCCACACACAAAGAATTCTATACAGTACTGTACTGTATTTTCTAATGATACTTTTAAATGGTTGGTTTTATAATCTTTCCACAAATATACACAGGGTATTACACAAACTAATAATCTTAACATACAATATATTTCAAATAAGAACATCCCTATTGTATAAAACTTGCAATTTAGAAAAATAATAATAAATGGTTACAGAGGAGGTTATAAATGCCAAAACTGGTCTTTTATGGATCACAATATCTTAACTCATCTTCTTAGAAGACAGTTATTTTCCCAGTACTGTTTTTCACCTATAAATCAGAACCCCTTTGGAAAACAATACTACCTTGACTCCTAATTTTCTGATGCTTTTTGTGTTTTCACAGTAATACATAAATGTATCAGAACTAATCAATTATAAATGATTGGCCAACATATTATATAATATATATAAGAAACAAATTCAGTACTGTATATCATAATCAACAGAACTAAAAAAAGCAACACTAATCAAAACTGAAATTCAGCAAACAGAACTGATACCATAGCTACCCTACAAGCCATTCTTAAGGATCACTACTTACCTTATAAGTTCTTTGTAAGCAAATTTTTGCAAGAGATTATCAATGACTTTTGGTTGTAAATTTCTTCTTAGTTTTGTTGACAAAGTCTGGGAAAGCTGTGCCGACTGTACAGGCGGCAAGGCCCCATTTAAACACTCTAACAAGGCACATTCTAAACTGGAGTCATCATTTCCATTTGGTGTTGCTGCTGCAAAATATGAAGCAACATTAGTCTACATGTATAAATACCAATACAGTATATAGATATATTAACAACAATCAATTAATCCTCGGTCATTGTTTGGATAGGATGGCTTACATAGTCTACTCTCATAAATTACATAACCCTGTAGCCTCCAACAAGTTAGTGAACAAATGAGACATTGATACTTATTTCTGCCCCTAACTCTGCAAAGCCTTCTTTTTTTTTTCTTATAAATCATGGGCCAGAAAACAGACTACTTGCTCAGGCCTTGAAGTATTGTGTTCCTTCCCAAACCAAGAGTAATTCTCTATCCCAATTCATTGACAGTACTGAAAGATGTGTTGACTTTGCTTTCAGTAAAAAACTGCTGGTAGAGATTCCAGTAGTAAGTGTTAAAATTGAGACAATGAGACATTTTTAATAAAATAAATAAATAAATTAACATACAAACGTACGAAAAAAGACAAAAGTCGTGTCTTGAAATTTGGTGAAAACATATGTCGAAAGGCTAAACTTTTGGTGCGCTCCGCCTTGTGGTAGGGGGGTTCTAATAATGTTTCACGGGTTATATTTAATCTTGGGACAAAACCGCGACATAACTTTTGTCTTTGATTATACAAGCCATCTGCAAATATTAAAACTTATAAAAGAGTAAAAAAAAAAAAAAATATCATCACTGACGGGAAAATCTACTTGTCGCCACATTCAAGTATGGTGTCATGATAATACAAAGCAACCAACAGTTTGCTACAATGCTGAGGTGCAGATTTTTGGTGTAATTTAAATAATTCCTCTTCCTATTTCCAATTTTCTTGATGCAGGAAAATAGGTTAAGATTCAGAAAAGGTCAACCACAGAACTCTACAATGATTTGTATATAGCTAGGGAGATAGAGCCCCCCACCCCCACAAAAAATACGCTATCTATACAGCATCATATTTTCATCTGAAATTTATATTTATGAGTTTTTCTGACTTCAATTTCAGGTTTGGCTCTTCAGGTTCCTTACTTCTTTTATCTTCTTGGGTTGTTATATTTACACACCAGGAGGCAGAGCACTCCCAGATAGGAGGTTAGGTCAGGTCCTTCCGATTTCTTTGGCTAGGTTCGGTTAGACAGGTACACTGATATTCGAGAGTTATTAGGTTATAGGTTCTTGATGATCTTACTGTTTGGCAAAATTTTATTTCCTCCACCATTTTTGGGGATGTTCTTGGTAACTAAAGCACTTTTCTTCTATTGAAAAGTTTCCGAATGTGGCTCCTTAGCCCGGGCACCTGTTCTTAAATATTACGCTATTAAAACTTTTCTGTTAGGTAAGGTTTTATCATTTTTTTGTTTTTAACCAACAAATTCTCTCTGCCTTAAAGCCCTGCCCACACAATTTGATCAAATTGCATTTTTTAAGTAAAATAAAAAAAAAAATAAAAATTTCCGACATAAACGCTATCACATACAGTACCGTATTCTTATTTTGTTTGCTCTATCTTCCTTTATACAAAACAGTATAGCATCTCACGGTTAACTTTTTCTGAATCTTCACCAAAGAATATATTGTCTATAATTCAATACAGTATTTATCTTAAGTAAGCAGTTTAGGTGTGGAAGCATTGTATTGAAATAAATGGTAATAGTCGATGACAGTAGTGTACGTTAAACAACAACAAGAGGAAATTTTCTATGGTAGATTTTTTTTTTACCTCAAGAGATTTTTGGTAATATTATCTATACAGTTTTCCATCTGAGACACTTTGCTGCACTGATGCCTTACGGTGCCATGTGCATTGTTTACAACCAGGAAGCTTCACTTCATCCTCAGTAACACTTACAAAACTTACCATATACTGCTACATTATTCAGTATGCGATTTATCAGAGATATAATGAGCCAACGTAACCTTAGGTTTGTTCATCATATTTACGATGAATCACATGTTAAGGACAGATGGGCTTTTCATGAAGTATTAAAGCATTTTTTATCAAAAGATTTACTTAAATTGCTGATTAACATACACCCACCTTTCAGTTAATATTGACGACTGACCTGCGGAGGAGTTATTTGTTTTACTGTTCATTTTTTTACTTTATTTTCATCAGTGAGTTCTGATATGATAATCATTTTTTGTGTAAATGCTTCATTTCATAGATAATTAGGCACCTTAATGCCCACTACTTTGTCTTTTCGACAGTAATGCGGCGGTGATGTCTCATCCCAGACATGTAAACAGCCAATCATAAAGGCATATATCAAAAGACTGCCGCCCGGGCTTGATCAACGCTGATGCTCTGTGTACGCTTAAGAACTGTTTGATATGGACGGCTACTCTCATGTTCACAAAAAAAGTAAAATTACATCATATCATAGTAAGATCTTTCTGTTTAATATACTGGGGGGTCCTAAGGAAGTTAGGGTAAGGTTAGGTAGGTTTGTTTGGTTAGGTTGGTGAGGTCTTCTAACAAATGCTTCTGCTGCTTTGTTTTTCTTATCAACTAAGGTTAGGTTAGGTTTAATTTAGAAATAACCAGTTTTTAATACATTTGCACAAGCTACGACGGTGTCCACTATAAAACAGTGAAATTGCGGCGTTTTTATATTGGTTTTCAATGAAAAATCGGCTGCAGGTCACTCGTCAATAATTACCCCCTTTCTTCCAATAAAATGAAAATAAAATCATCGACATATAGTTACCAGGAACAACAGGAGCTGGGGTACTGGGGTCCACAGGAGGAATAAATGAACTTGGGCTACTGCTGCCGCCTCCCGCAACTGAACTCAGGATGGTCTCTCTCTCCGCTTTTCGTTTTTTAATTTTCTCTCTAAAACTCTCCCTCTTACTCTTCACGAGCTGAATATTAGCCCAAGTCTCGTCCCCCATACTTATCAGAGTTACAGGACTATCAAGACTCACTCAGCATCAACACCTCACACACACACACAGACACAAACGTCAACACGCCTTGACCGTCGGCCTCAGGCACAGTTATCGTTTAACCTCACATAAAACGATATTAAATACACCTTAATTTCGAATAAAAAAAGATCAAGTATGAACAAAATTAGTTCAATTATTTTTAAATTTCATATTTGCTATTCTTTAAAGGTTTACTACAAGGCAGTGCTGGTATATTATTGGGATTATCATACGTGTGTCAACCTCTTAACAACAACACATGTGCGGCCAATCAACGGGCTGTGATGGTGAGCAGCGTGTACTGTACTGTGTATAAGAGTGAACTTGAGCCATTTATGGTAAGGTATTACTTGCCATAACTTTAATCCTCTTCGCCACTGATCGGCTCGCTAGCCGCTTGGGCTGTCGGTCATGTCTCTGTTATGCACTGTTGGCAAATACTTGGCATGTACTGGTATCTGTACCTGAGCCAGTAGTCTGGGCTCACTAAACGAGTCACATTACGTTCCTACGATTTCCACCTATTACTTAACGGATGTTTTACCAACATTTTACGGTAATCGAAACCGAACTTATCGTACTTTCCTACTGGTCTGCTGTCTCTCCTTTTCAGATTTGCCCCGCCATGGGGCTAGTTTATTGGGCAAGGCGAAGCGCAAAAGCGTTTGCAGAGCCCAACTGGGAAGCATGCGGAGTTCACGCTTGTTTTCTTGACTCATGCATTTAAGAGCGTAAGTAGCTGAAGGGCTTTATTATGTTGTACAGTAGTACACAAGAGCTTTCAGAGGTGACCCTATGACGAAATTTTGCGTGTTATCCTTTTAAAAGTGAAATCTTTACGTTTTCTTCAACGTACTAATTCACTTGTTTTCTGTGACAGTGATTTATTATTTTGTGGGTAACTCTACCAAATTGTGTCTAACATTGACACTACATTGCGAGGAACAGGATGACTAATGGATTTGAGAAGATCAGATGGCTGGGTGGGATTGAGGAGACAAAGTAGCTAGGCAGGTTCTTTTTTCTTTCTTATCACGTTCATTGTGGGGTCTTGGATGGCAGCAGCAGTTTGTAGAGCATCTTTCCAACTGAGACATCTGATATTATGTTTGATAAGTTAGATCATGCTGTAAATGGATGCCACACTACGAACTACATTAATACGAAAGGGATTGTTTTGTTCTAAATGGTACAGTGAAACCCGACATCATACAAAAACTAATTCAAATGTCAGCAGCTTGAAAGTCAGTCAGATATAACAACTGAAACAGTTCATGAAGTTGACCAGAATTTGATGTGTGATATCGAAGGCCAGCAAACTGGTAAATACGAAGACCTGAACAAACCTGTATGTCAGAGAGAAAGGAGCCTACAGGGTCGGATCGAGGAATATCAAAAGAGGGATCCAAGAAGTTGTGAGTGGGGGAACATGGTGGGCAAAGCAAGCCCACCCAGTTGGCAAGGGGAGAGGGGGGGGAAGCTGAAAACCCCCAATAATTTTGGGGGGAAATCTGACCAATATCACGGGCATTTTGAGGCCATTTTGAAGCCATGTGCACTTGATATTTTGATGTCAGTAGTAATTACTTTTTACTATGCAAAAATGCCTGAGTGTAATACTACATTAAAGAAAAAAAGAGGGGGTCCGCCTTTGTGGATATGTGCTTCAATTGACTGGTGAAATTGCAGTTTAAGACCCACTAAGTAATCCCCTTTTTTATAATTTATTCTGAGGTAGTATTGCCTCCTCTCTCCAAATATGCATTACAAATTTGTCGAAAATTAATAAGAGAAAGTTGCGGCTATTTTAATTTTGCATTTCGCCTCATAGACCGGGCACGGACAACTAACGTAGAAATGTTAACAAACATCGCTCTTTTCTTCTATTCGTCTCCCACATTTTTAATTGCACACTTGAAAAGAGGAGATCAAAGTACACTAAAACAACTATATAAACAAGGGGGAGTTACTTGATGGTGCTACTTAACAATGAAGTTTATAACAAAGTAACAAATAAGAGACCTGCTGCCCGACTAACAAGTAAGCTAAGTGCTGAAATTATAAATTATACTGTAACTTACCAGCACTGTTTATGAACCAACCACATGAACTATGAACTTACCTTTTCCTGTCTTTTGGGAAGAAATTAAACTTTAGTTCTCTATCATTTCCTATATTTTTCCCACAAACAACACAACTATGGCCGCCGTCTGGAGCCATGTTTATATCTACCTCCACGCCGCGCCCCCCAACACGTGTTAAAACTTAATAAAGGTCCAAATATGTAAGCAAACAGCCGTCAGTGCCATCTCTAGGACAAGCATCGAGTTAATAGGGATTAGTTTACTCCCGTTTGAGGTTTGCTGACCACAGTCTTTTCACTCTAAACGTCCTCGGGCTGGTTTTACCAATCCTTCCCCCACACTCGTCAACAAGAGGACCTCCACTAGTAAAACAACCACACAACTACTCCTCAATTGCCAGTAATAAACAGGTTAGACTAATAAAATTGACAATAAACAAGAGACTAGACGGTAAACAATAAACAGGATTTCAAGGATGTAATAAAAGACCAAATTAGCGTGACACATTTTATTGTCTTTTTGGCATCTGACACAACATGGATAAGACCTGGCCGGACAGATGAGCCGGTCAGCTGCGGGCCAGACCAAACACACACAGATACACGCACAATCACTCACTAGCGCGCTCATTATGATCCCACTTGTGTGTGATAAGTTACCACTGTTTACAAAATGGGAAACTCCTGAAATTCAACATATTTTTTATGATCTGAATGAGCATCTATGCACACACGTTTAAACACATACAGACGCAAGAAGGTACTCACAAACACACACACATACACCTACAGCCACGCATATACACACACGCATGCACACACAATTCAGGCACATACATGAAGGGACATACATACATATCCATACATACACATATACTACATATCCATACATACACATATACACTATCAAATTCCTAAAATACACAATTGGAATATAATTTTCTAGTAAACGATTTTAAAATATTATTATATACAATACTATAAAAAGGGTTCAGCACACAAGGGATTGTTGAGTAAAACAAATGTGTTGACTTACAGTATTCAGAGTCATGATTTAGACGTTATCCCCAAAACAACTTGGCCTTTGTTTGAAATTTTCTTTACAAATGAAGGAAGTTCCTCTTTTTTTCATGTTCACCGATATGGACATTAATAAAAAAATAATATTTATCAAACACGTACAGATAACCTCTTCTTGCCGTCCGTGCTTGAAGGTGGAGCCACGTACAGTAATGACAAGTGCTGACGTTATCACGGTCTAGCCAATTAACAAATAACTTGTTGTACACCAAACAGAAAGCCAGTTACAAACGATGTTGCTACCCGTATCTAAATACTATAGCTGTGTTTATATAGATATATTAATATATGATGCAACCGTTTTTAATTTAAAGCAGGAGTTACAGAAACATTATATTTGAAAGGATGTTTGTAACCTTTGAGATTTATAATCGTTTTGTGGTAATAATTAACATCATGAAATGCGAATATACGGACAACATCACTTAAACATGGCAGACGACCTTTTAGCAGCTGATATCAGGAGTTTATTATTGTTTTCGCTTATCTCGTTGCACAGTTGGTGTTTTATATACAGGATCTATGCCACCCGGTAGTTGTTAAATATTGTTAAAACAAATTCCCAAAAGCTTACACAAAGGTAAATTAATTTTCAAATATGATCTTAAACTTCAAGAGCGATATATTTGAAGAAAAAATCGTTTTAACCCCAAAGAGTATTTATTCCAAGAGCTGGAAATAAAATTTGAAATTATGAATTCTCAAAGGGAAAAATTCCAAAGGTTGAGACAAGATCATACGTGTCTATTGGTCTGTCTGTCAATAGCATTAAGCATGTCTTTAATAATCAATAATTTTACACCATAAACTTATATACTGTAGAAACATTAAAGTTATCTTGTCTCCTCAAACGTGATATAGCATTTGGCAAACTTTCGATGAGGTAATGTTAAATATGGAATAAATAATGAAGGCACAACTCTCTAAAATATCCAGAGGAGTTGCTTATTTGTGGTCGAATGCACCGAATACACTGTTGATATTTGTATGAAAAGCTCTCACTCTTGGGAAAAAACTCTTGGTATTCTACTGAAGGGGTAATAAGAGCATGAGAAGCCCTTACTCTTGGGGAGAAGCTTCTGTTTTTCGTGTTTTTTTCTGACAGGTTCACAAGTGCTGGATTTTTTTTTACATCAGTGAGTAATTTTAGGGAAACAGACATAAAAAAAAAATCACTATTTCCACCCCAGTACCTTGAAGCTCATTGGAGGACTCAGGTGAAAAGCGCACTACTGCTGCCGTGGACCTCCTGACGAAGGCTCCCCCCTCCTACGTATACCACCACTACACCATCCTAACAACACAGTCGAGTGCTATCATCTTCATGTCAACATTCTCCTGCCGTCTAGAGCTCTTAACGAAACTTCAAAGTATTCTGAAAAGTTTATGTTTGCGATTCTGAAAGATATTGCGATAATAATTCAAGTAATAGGAAATCCTTTTGGAAATTTCGTCAAATGACAATAATTTCACCTTTTCAGGAACGTTCTACTGAGTAAAAGGGAATCACTGATAATTTTTATTAAAGTATTAAGTCGTTGTGGTAAGTTAAACCTGAATTGAAAGCTGAGACTAACTGAAGGTAAAAGGCCTGAGCGATAAGGGGAATCCTAACTGAATAGTCACTCAAGGAGGTTCTACAGGAAGTCAGGATCCATGAGGGCTGCTGCTCCTCCCCCAGCAGTAGCGCGGCGCCTCACCTCTCATATAATACTGACGGAGCCAAAGGCCACGAATAAAACTTTCACTGGAGAAACTTTTGACACTATAACAAAACAGAAAGAACCATCTGTCTAACTTTGTGGTGAAGGTATGGTTCAGGAACACCAGTGGGCTGAGGAGAGGGCCTCTCTCCCAGGACGGCCTCACCCCTCCGTTCATGAGTTCCAGTAAGTCTTAACTAGGGCGACTATAGGCTAGGAATTATTAATCTTGTTTCTATCCTCTACAGTATACCAAACAGTGAAGGAAGTTACCCTCGGTGAGCCCCGGTGTTTACCGAGGACAGGAGCACACACACACACACACACACACACACGCACGCGTTCACGACTCTTACATATAAATACTACACCTCTAGGTAGTTATGTACAATAAAGTGACATTACTGCTCTATAATTTATAAGAAATAATAAAAAAAGGAATGCAATTTTTCATACGGTAAAGACCTTCTGTTCTAGGAGAAAAATTGCACAGGGGAAAATACCACTACAGAGATGAGTGAAGTCAATGATACAAAAAGTTATGATACATCAAAAGTAATTGAAATTTATATATAAAAATCAACAACTATTTACATTACACACGTTCCTTTGAACGGTACGTTCAGAGGAACGGCATCCGCTCAAGCGAACACCTTAGGAAAGACTTGGCTAAGTGGCTAATTGGTTGCCAATCGTGACCTCGCACACAGATGGGATGAGATGATTGGCCGATACACTGCATATGACCCCGCCCACTGCCAGTAACCCGCCAATCATTATTCATTGTGGATTTACATGAAATATATATATATATATATATATATATATATATATATATATATATATATATATATATATATATATATATGTGTGTGTGTGTGTGTGTGTGTGTGTGTGTGTGTGTTCATGGTTCTGAATAAATAGTATAAAACGATTGTCAGGGAACAACTTATATTACGTTTCAGAAATACTCATAAATAAATATTATCATCCGAGGTTATTATGAAACTATTGAATAAGTTGATTTATCTGATGGTAGTGTGGCCCTGGTGTGTTTTGAGGAGGGTGAGGCCGTGTGGCCCTGGTGTGTTGTGAGGAGGGTGAGGCTGTGTAGCCCTGGTGTGTTGTGAGGAGGGAGGGTGAGGCCGTGGCCCTGGTGTGTTGTGAGGGAGGGTGAGGCCGTGTGGCCCTGGTGTGTGAGGTGAGGCTGGCAGAGGCTGTGTGGCATAGCGTGTTGTGAGGAGGAGGGTGGGCCGTGTGGCCCCGCTGTGTGGCCCTGGTGTGTTGTGAGGAGGAGGCCGTGTGGCCCTGGTGTGTTGTGAGGAGGGTGAGGCTGTGTGGCACTTAGTGTGTGTTGTGAGGGAGGGTGAGGCCGTGGCCCTGGTGTGTGTGTGGAGGAGGGTGAGGCTGTGGCACTTAGTGTGGGAGGGTGAGGCTGTGTGGCCCAGTGTTTAGTGTGTGTGAGGGAGGGTGAGGCCGTGTGGCCCTGGTGTGTTGTGAGGAGGGTGAGGCCGTGTGGCCCTGGTGTGTTGTGAGGAGGGTGAGGCTGTGTGGTGAGAGTGTATCATGTACTGTCAGGTACAGAGTGTTGTGTGGATGTGGGTGGTGGAGGGGCAGGGAACGTGCAGTGTGACCGGGGTGGGGGTGGTTGGTGGTGGGTGGCTGGCCGCTGCCCTCCAGGTCTCGGAGGGCCCTGGGTACTGGTCCCCACTGGGTGAGGCACCCCTTGGCACCGAATCCCATAAGGACATCAGGCCTTTTAGGGGCGCCATCCCCGCGCCGTCGCCTCGCCAGCAAGCCGCCGCCGCAGCTGGGAGGGCCTTGTGCCGCCACCCACCTCCTCCCGCGTCTCCCACCCGCATGCGACCGAATCCACTATTGGTGTTAAGGAGCCCCCTAGGTATCGGCATCTTTTAAAGAGGGAGCTCCTAAGATGTAAGGGCGGAGGGCTTCCTCTGACGAAGGTCCTCCCCGGATGACAGGGCTTCTTATGTCTGGGGCCTACGTAAGTGAAGCCACAGAGTGTGTGAGGTCACCAGGGCATGAGGAACCCTCGATCAACGAAGCCACCAAGTGTATGAAGCCACTAGACATGTAAGGGGCCCTCCAGGTGTGTGAAGCCCGAGGTGCCCCGTGAGGTGGGTTGGCCCCGCGCCATCTTGGGTATGGGGTGGGGCCTGGGGTGCTTGAAGCCTTCACCTGGCGTGGCTCGCGGCCAGGTACGCCCCCCGCGCCCTTCACTAGCGACCGCTGCACATCTCCTTCTGTGAGCGACAGCAGTTCTTCTGGATGTAACGGTGACCACAGTAGCGGAAGCCGTAAGACCTCAGGAACTCCTGACAGGTAAGACTTCCCGCGATGTTGGCGATCCTGTCCTCACACTCCCCGTCTGTGAGGAAGACTATCGTTATCTGGAGGAGTCAAGTCATCGTACTCAAGGAACTAAGTTATCGTACTCAAGGGGTCATGTCATACTGAAAGGATTACATTACTGTACTCAAGGGGCTAAGCCAGCCTACTTAGGGGGTTAAATCATCATACTAACCAGGCGCTTTAACCGGATCCTTATAATTCTTCTTTAAGTCCTTGGGCGGCGAGGGTGTGGTAGTAGTGGTGGTTGTGGTGGTAGTGGTAGTAGTGGTGGAAGTGGTACTGGTGGTACTGGTGGTAGAACTGGTGGACTTAGTTCCCTGATCCCACCTGTTACGATCCCACCTGTTCCACCAATTAGATCTACTGTAGAATGGGGAGGGGAAAGGTGGAATGTGGATAAAACTGGAGTTTGGCAATAGTATACACGTCATCTTTGTCTACAATTCATATACAAAAGCTATAAGAAAAAGTTATATTCTATGGAGAAAATTAAAAAAGAAAAACAAATTATATACGATTGAAACTATACATAATCTGAATAGAATTATATACATAGAAAATTATATATATAAAGAGAGAGAGAGAGAGAGAGAGAGAGAGAGAGAGAGAGAGAGAGGAGAGAGGGTAGAGGTAGGAACAGGTTTGATCTGAGTCGACTGGAATATAAAATGTTCTCCGGATCTGTCAACAACAATGAACACGAGTTAATAGTCACACTAACACGTGATTTACAATAGTTAATAATCACACTAACACGTGATTTACAATAGGTAATAATCACACTAACACGTGATTTACAATAGGTAATAATCACACTAACACGTGATTTACAATAGGTAATAATCACAATAACACGTGATTTACAATAGGTTATTTATATAGGTTATTAATGCACTATTTATTAAGTTAAATATAAAGAGAGACGTATACATTCCTATTCTTCCTCCTCCTTCTCTTCCTCCTCATTTACCTCTCCTCTTCCTCCACTCTTCTTTATCCTCCTTCACCCCTCTTCCTTTTCCTTCTCTTCCTCCTTCACCCCTTACCTGCTAATATCAAAGTCAGAGATGGAGTTGCCATTATCAAAGACACATCGGCCATTGCTGCAGATCTTCCCGTTGCCGCAGTCTGACCCCTCGGCGGCAGGGCGGTAGGAGACGCAGTAACCGCTGGAGGAGTCGAAGCAGAAGAGCTGGGCGCACACACGGTCATCCTTCTGCAGGAGCGAGGCGAGGAGGGAGACACTCATTATTAGGAGGTAGATTAAGGGAAGGGAGGTAGGTTAAGGGAAGGGAAGTAGATTAAGGGAAGGGAGGTAGGTTAAGGGAAGGGAAGTAGATTAAGGGGAAGGGGGAGGTTAAGGAAGGGAGGTAGATTAAGAGGAGGGGGTAGATTAAGGGGAGGGGGTAGATTAAGGGGAAGGAGGGGAAGTTAAGGGAAAGGGGAGAGGTTAAGGGAGGGGTAGATTAAGGAGGGGTAGATTAAGGGGAGGTAGATTAGGGGAAGGGGGGAAGTTAAGGAAAAGGGGGGAGATTAAGGGGAGGGAGGTAGATTAAGGAAAGGGAGGTTAAGGGAAGGGAGGTAGATTAAGGGAAAGAGGGAAGAAAGACGAGATGGGAGATAATGAAAAGGGAATAAGGAAAAAAATGTAAACTAGAGAAAATTGATAAGGAGAGAAACTATGATAATTAATTAGTGTAGAGAGAACAGGTGGAGATAGCAATTAGCACTTGTGTTTAATTAGCCTCCAGGTAATGAGTGTGGGTGTGGGGGGGGGGGCAATACCTGACAACATCAACAGTGGTTTAGTGATTTAGTTTGTTGTCAATGGTCTTTAGTCTGTTGTCAGTTGTTTACAGTCTGTTGTCATCAGGATATTGTACAGTCTATCGTCGATTGTCAGTAGTCTATTGTTTGTCTGTAGTCTATTGTTTGCTTGTGGTCTATTGTTTGTCTGTAGTCTATTGTTTTTCAGTAGTCTATTGTTTGTCAGTAGTCTATTGTTTGTCTGTAGTCTATTGTTTGGTTGTGGTCTATTGTTTGTCAGTAGTCTATTGTTTGTCAGTAGTCTATTGTTTGTAAGTAGTCTATTGTTTGTCTGTAGTCTATTGTTTGTCTGTAGTCTATTGTTTGTCAGTAGTCTATTGTTTGTCAGTAGTCTATTGTTTGTAAGTAGTCTATTGTTTGTCTGTAGTCTATTGTTTGCATGTGGTTATCGCCCAAATATTCACAGCTGATCATTGTCCACCATCGTCCAAGTTCTGGTCGTCTTTCAATTGTTTTTTTCGTCATGTCACTTGTGGGTGTAGGTCGTGGATTGTAGAGGTTGTACGTCGTGGTTCAAAGCGGTCGTGGTGCGTAGAGGTCGTAGTTCACAGTGGTCGTGTCGTGTTGTCGTTTTTTGGGGAGAAGTTGATTATACTTACAAAACACGCCGAAGTTCCACGGTCTTTCTTGCATTGGGCGTCGAGAGAGAGCAGCTTGCCTGGTAATACTCGAGGTAGGGACTCGTCCTCGTGGGGTAAGTTGTACAAGCATGTAGCTGTGTCTCCGCTGAGGGGTGGAAGAGTGACCGAAAATATGTTAAGTACGTCATTATAACCTGATACATTATTAGATTTTAGATTTTTTTAGATTCCCCAGGTAGTTGTATTGGTAGCTTTTTGCTATGGATTCAAAACTACAGTACAAGAATTGAGGTATAAAGTACAGGGGGGGGGGTTGTAATACACTGTAACTTACTTGAGGAAATGGTGGAACTGTTCAACTGAGCATGATGACCACCTAAAGCCCTTCTCTGTATGTCTCAAGTCACTCATGATGTAGCCGTCCTCCCAACGACATCTTCGAGCACCTGGACCCCCAAGATAGGAAGGTGGGGGAGACCCATCGTGAACTGCCCCCAATCTGCAACACACACACACACACGTCATGAGTGTTATGAAAATATCCTTAAAAATCTTAGTAGTTGTTATGATAAAATGGTAGATTTAATACAGACACAGACAGACAGATAGACACACATATCTGGAGAAAGTAAACTTGACAACATTAACGATGGAAGACAATCTCTCTCTCTCTCTCTCTCTCTTTCTCTCTCTCTCTCTCTCTCTCTCTCCTCGTACTAACAGGTAAGGAATACTCACAGGTGTCCAACTTCATGAGCCGCGACAATGATGCCAGAGAAACCCCCAGTGTCCTCCACGATGGCCACCGAGTTGACCTTCTGCAGCCTCTTGTTGACGACACAGGCTCCTCCCACGTAAGCGAATCCTACCCAGGGCACATAAGACAGGTCATCTCAACTGATACATACACCATCGTCTCCTTTACACCGTGTTTACTCATCTGTTTATCTACGTTAGTTATATTTCGTTTGTTTATTTATTGAATTGTTCTGTCATCATTTGAAAGGTTTGTTGAATAATCTGTGTTCTTATTTTGAGGATTGTTTTGGTGTTAAGTGTGTATTGACGAATTGGTTCATGTTATTAACCCAATGATGTAAGGGTTATGGTTGTTTCGTGTGTGTGTGTGTGTGTGTGTGTGTGTGTGTGTGTGTGTCTTCGTCAAGTACTTCTGGCCCCCACTGAACAAGGTATAGAAAGGGGGTTCCATCTTATCACACAAATTGTAGATTCTTTTATCATTATTTACTCTATTTATCGTTTATTGGTGTTTTATTCTTCCATAATCACAAAGAAATATGACCAACGAGATGTGACCAGTCTGAACTCAAGCTCTTCCATGCGTGAGGGAACAGCTGGAGGGAGCCATTGTAAACATAACAATAGAGATCAGCTGATGACACACAACACAACGTAGTAAACAGCGTAAAGGAGACTTCTTGATTTTATGAATGAAGATGACGAATTCGACCTGTAAACACCTACTGAGTGTTCGTATCTCCTGACATTGACTTCGTTTTGAGTTTAGATGTAAATTTGGATTATAATTGATTACTGAAGACCAATTAAAACAGTAATATCAACTTTAATGATAATGATAGATGTTATTATCACCAGAAGATCTTAGTGGGTGTTTTAAGGTAATGAGTTCACGTAGGCTATGGTGACGGGGGAAGGAATTAGAGGTGATGTTTACAAAAATGAGCCCAAGGACTTTATTTACAAGACAGGTAAAGCAAGACTTGAATGAAAATAAACGAATATGAAAGATTTTTTATATATATTCGAATCGTCATTTTTTTGGGGGGGTATTTTTTTATATAGAAAGCACAATGTAAAGAAAATATGAAGGGTGTGGGAAGCTTGTCTCTCGAGGTAAGATATGCGTTCGTGTGGCGTCGTATAATAAAATCCGACTTGGATACTCGAACGCAAACAAATCTATATTTATTTAACATCTCTTTAGTATTTTGAGTATAATTTAACTTAAATTTGAATTGTTAAATGGTGAGATAGCCAAGACAATACATATATATTTATAAAGATAACGAAAGCAAAGATACCGTAAATATTACTCCCAAACTGATAAGGATTTAAAGCAATATTCCTCACTTCTACCCTTCATAATTTCTTTTATCATCTACAAATCCTTTTCAAATTCCTCAATGTTGTGAGCTTACGACACACTAATTCTCACCATATTTACTGTGTCGTCATCTCACAACACCATCGGAAGGCAAAAAAACTAAGACTACGTGATACTGAGAAACGAAGTGAAAAGAATAAATAGCAATTGATAGAACTTATACAGGATTTACAGTTTAATAAAAGATATTAGACAAACAACAACACTAATATTACACTGAAATTATATCAGAAAATTGTAAACAAATAAAAATGGAGTGTGTATGGAATATTGTTTGTATGTGTTTGACATTCCAACATTCACTTGCAAGTTTGGTTTGCAGTGTTGTGTGGAAACCATGCAACATACAACATACACATTCCAAGCGACAGACATACACATGCAGAAGTATTAGTTATCTATAGGAGAAGTAAGAAATAAAGGAGTTATCAAAGGGGTGAATATTATTATTATTTTTGCAGGTAGAACTGAAAAACTCTCTCGTGAAATCATCAAATACACAAAACAACAACAAGAACTCACCAAAAACTTTAAAATTAACCAACTTTCGATAGCTACTTAAATCAATTTTTGAGTTAATTAATGAAACTAGGTATAATACGAGTGAGTTTCGGTATGTACCCCTTTAGCGTTATAGTGTATATAGGATAATAACGAAGATAAATAGAACAGATAGATAACAGAAGGGAAATTGGACGAAACATTATGAAAAACTATGAAAAAAACACGAAAAATAGAATCAAAGAAGAAAACGTCAACTTAAACTAAAAGAAAATACTATAATTTTGGGGTGAATTATAGAGGATGGAAGAACGATAATATAGGGGGAACTACAGAGAGTGGGATAAAGTATAAGAGAAGTGATAAGAAAACAAAACAAGAGAACGTTATGGCGTTTATACTTTTTCATATGTAAACACACACACACACACACATTGCCATACTCACATACAAATACATACATGGATAAACACACACTAACACACATACACAAAATATGAACAAACATGTAAATAAAACTCATACAGGAAAAAAAAAACACACACACACACAAACATGCAAATAAACACACATGCAACAGCATACAAACAAACCCACACACACGTACACAAACATAAATACATACAACCACACATGCAAAAAACAAACACTTGCACAATAAAACAACCACACATGCACAAAAAACAAACACAAACACACATGCACAAACACCCAGAGGCCTCGAGTTGATGCTTGTGTTACTTGACCATAATTAATCTAACCTAGCCTAACCACTTCCGGGTCTCGTTATCTACAACTGAGACGGTGATAACTAACTACCCAATTCATCCCCTTTCAAATTTAGATACGAAATTAACAGTTAAATATCTATCTATCTTCCTTGGTCAAGTAAACAACGATTAATTCCCCTAGACAAGCACAGCTTCATCATCATGCAAGTTGAGAAGGCATAATATCCAGGTTCTGAAACAGTCTTACGTAAAAAAAAAAATTTCCTCCTAACTGGTAATGTAAAACCGTAACTCCCACATTCATTGAAATCATTAAAATTAACTCCAAAATTATATAGAATTAGTGTGGGAGTTTCTTGCATTATTTTGTTATGAGTTAAATGAGGAAAATTATCGTAAGGCTGTTGTAAGATCTCGGATTATGCTAAGTGTTGGTTCTGTATTGCCAAGTTTGTTATGATAATTTAAAAAAACGTAACTGTGATGGGAAAGTTTATGTATTGGCTTATATTTATTTATTTATTATTAATATTTTTTTTTGTTTATTCGCTTATTGAAACCTGTAAGTCAATGATCAATTATTTTTTTGAAGATTTTGGCAGTGGGCAGAAGAGACACTAAATTGATCTTCTCGAAACTGTGTTCCTCTCTCAGATAAGACACATGTGAGATACTCAGAGAGGCAGTCAGAGGTGAGGAGGAGGAGGTCCTCTTCCTACCCTGGAGGTCTAGGTGAACTAGATAAAGAGGGGCTGAAAGATGGATGGAGGTGTACCTTACCTTAGCTAGCCGGCTCAGGCAGCGGCGGTGAGAGAGAGAGACAGAGAGCAACAAGTGTCAACATTATATTTGGTCAGGTCGTTTACACACGCGATCTTCCCTCGCCCGCGTCCTACCCTCAGGTGGTGATGTCACGCCGAGGGAAGCTGAGTGTAAACATTCTCACTGGTCTTACGTACATACACCTTAAACATTCTAACTATGGCTGTGTTAAACATTCTGTCAACATTTAGTAAATTAGCTACGTTCATTAGCAATCAACACAATTTCTTAATCAGCCAAATATGTCGATCTTATAATGTCAATATTTGTCGGGTTTTAAAGTTCATTATAAACTTTTAGTCATGGAAATGTCATTAAGGGTGACGTTACCATCGAATTATTATTTTTTTGTCTGTCTGTCTATCTGTCTGTTTGTGTCTGTCTGACTTAAGTTGAATTCCATCTTTTGTATTTGTTTTTCTTTCATTTATCATCAGGGTCACTCACACACATTCACATAAATAAATTCAGTCAAGCTCTCAGAGATGTTTAGTCAGTTTTACTCGTCATAACAGGTATGCAACGGGTCAACAGGTATGCAACGGGTCAACAGGTATGCAACGGGTCAACAGGTGCCAATCAGATACACAGACGTAAACATCAACAGGAGTCGTCAATAAACAAAACAAATATAAACAAAGTAAATAAAAAATTAAGTCACAAAAGTAAGTAAGTAAGTAAGTAAGTAAATCAAGTAAACAGACAAGTCAATAGGAAACGTAATAACAAGTCCCTCAGAAGGTAACCAAGTCCAACAGGTGTTTTAAGTGCATATAAAAAAAACACAAAAAGTCCAGTAAGATAATGAAAGTCCAAAGTGCATATACAGGTAAGATAAGCACAGGTAAGGTAATTAAGTCAGGTGGTGCCAACACTGTCAAGGAAAGATCTGTGTGTGTGTGTGTGTGTGTGTGTATGTATGTCTGTATGTGTGCGTGGGACTGACATACATACGCGTGTCCAGGAAGCAGGCAGAAGTTATAATAGGTAGTTGTTTTGTCCACAGGATAGGTAACTTAGGACGGAGTTTTATTTAAAGGGTCCTTGACATATAATTGGGTCATTAAGAAGTCAAAGTTGAGGGGTCAAGTCTTATAATGTGTGATGATGGTGGTGATGGTGGTGAGGGGGGTGGTGGTAGTGGTGAGGGGGGGGGTAATGGGGTTATGATGGATGTATAATGACTGGTAGTAGTGGTGGTGGTTGTAGTGGTGATGGTGGTAGTTATGGCCTAAATGGTGAAGATGATGGTAGCTATGGTGATTGTAAAGATGACGATGAATGTTATTATGAGAATGACGATGGTGGTTGTGATGATAATAGTGATGATAGTGGTAGTATTCGTCTGGTATAATGGTTGTAAATGGTAGAGAAAGAACCATCATTGGACTACTGAAGTGAATCACTAATTACCAACAGGTGTGTGTATTACGAGATCACAGGTGTATAATTTAATATGGTGAAGCGGAAATGGTGAATGGTGGTGATAGTGGTGCGTATAAGGGATGATTTATGGTGATTGAGATGGTGCTTAATAAGAATCTAATAATACTTGTGATTTACTTTAGTGCAATACTAGAATTTTATAATATTTAATGAAGATAAATAGGTATTGTTTGTCCTCTATGATAAAATGGCAAAGTTATATTTAGGAATTATATATATGTATTTTATTTAATTAATGTATGTAATATGTCTGACTTTGTTTATTTGAATGTAAATTAAATACTAAATTATAAGAGAATTTCTGAGAATTTTATGGCATGATAATTTAACCTTAGATTATCCTATTAAAATTTAAATGAGTCAAGCGAGAGACTGACCAACACTGCAACACTGATTTGACTTTTGTATTATTATTACTAGATCAAAAGATGTATTTCTCTCTTAAAAGTTATTTGGTAATGAAAAAAAATTATATAGCATTCGTGTGATAGTAATATAGTTGATATTTTATATATATATAATATAAATACAGTCTGTAGAATTTGTTAAACTTATTTTAAACTGTAGTAAAAGAAATCTTATTTGAGGAATTATGGACGTATTTTTGACAATCTTATTTTAGCTTTGGGTTAACTATTCTTTATGTTATCTTTATTATTTATTAATCAGTGTTGCTGTGGTGGTGGGCGGGGGTGATGGGGTGCTGTGGTGCTGTGGTCAGTCAGTTGGACCTACCTGCTGTCCCCCTGTTGCAAACCCCCCCTGAGAATGCGCGTCTACACATGTCTAACCTGTAAGGAAAAAAGTCATGTTTTCATTTAGTTTTTCTTATTTTTGTGGGCGTATTATTCAGTTGGGGGTCATCAGTACTGCCTTTGTTATTGTGCAGTTTTTGGGGGCAACACTGACGTCATCTTGTGGCGACGTCACAGGTGGCGGTGACGTCAGATTAGTGGATGACATCACAACAGAGGCGGTGTTGTGACGTGGTTAAGATTCAGCTGTTGGGGGTAGAAACGTTATCAGGGGCGCGAAGGTCTGTTTCTCAGTGTATCCCCAAAAGCCAGACAAGTGGACCAGACCAGCGATTTTGTGAGTCCCTACAACCAGACCTCCGGCGTCCCTGGCGTGCTGGGTGCTGGGTGGTGGTGGTGGCGGTGTTTCTTGTTGGTCTGATGTCAACAAGTCGTCTGGGTTGTAAATGATAATAACTTACCTGGTTGAATGTGACAGGTGGGAGCGGGCCTTTCCAGCGTGTGATAGAAAACGGGTCTTGTAAACTGGGTATTAGAGGGGGGGTTGGGGGGTTGGAGGGGGTAACTCTAGTAAACTACGGACCAGACTGTATTGTGCTACGACCCATAACCCAAACAGTAGATCCTCCACCGTACACGTGTTCTTTTGGCATACACGCAAATGTATGTATATATGTGTGTGTGCACGTATGCGTTTGTTGGGTTGTGTGCAACGTACCGGCTGTACCTGTCGTGCATCTCCCGCTCTTTCGTCGACGACACAAATCGTACCTGGGTAGAAATGTTAATAGGGAACACAAGTTTAGATGAGGAGAGACAGGTTGGGTGGGGGGGGGCCCTTGACGGTGCCTCGGCCGGCCATCATCAGCAGGGACGAGCCGTGGTCTGACTCCTTAAGGCAGACTACGAGCTCACAACCTCATAGCCACAATCTCTCACAAATAACAACCATCTCACAACCCTTGACTTATCTAGTTCTATCAAGCTTACTTTAACAATACTTAACCTCTACTTAAACTATCTGTACACATCACTATCATACTTATATAACTCATGGTCGCCACAGTAGTGACTTAGGGTTTATAAGAGAGGGTGGAGGGCCATTATCGGTGACCTTTTGACCTGGTTTATCGATCGCCTCGTTCCCATAAACCAGCTCCAGGTCAACCAGAGAGTTAGCTTCTCCCCGAGACTGGGAAAAAGACCAGGAACCAGTTAAAATAAGTTGATTGTTAGATACACTGATAAAACTTTGACCAGTTTAATAGAGTGTAAAACTAAGTGACTGGCAGAGAGACCACACAGTTAATATAAGTACTTGAGCTTCATTAGTTTTCATAGATGATTGAAAGTTATGATTCTTTCTCTACATGAACAGCTAAGACATTGGCTCTGAGAAATCACATAATGTTTGGTTATTATGATGTGGCTATAAACACCTTCCTAAGTGAGACAGTTTCCTACATTCTACCTCAACTAGTATCTACAGGTGTCATAAAAGATAGAGAACTACTATTTCTACATCAAAACATGAACACTTGTGCCCTAAAACAAAAGACAATCTATCTACGAGAATGAAGTTGAACTTCTGGAATTTATACATTTTCCATTACTTATACATCTAGATTCAATAGAGTTTAGGGCCTCAGAAAGGAGTTGGATTCCCTATGATACGCTATCTACCTATAGCCTGACGAGGAGGACACCCTTCGGCAGACAGTTCCTCTCCTCTTTTGTTAGAACTTGATAAAAGAAAAGAAAGATAAGAACTACTGGAGTTTATGATAAGGTACGCACTTGGTGATAGCGACGGCGATATCGTAGGTGGGAAGACGACGCTCTTGATACAGGTACTTGCCCATGTCTGTGAGGGCACTGGCTGAGTCTATCGCGTCGCGCCCCACTCGATTCTTCTCCAGGTAGGGCATGGCGTCACGGCTCTGTAGGGGGCGGTGAAGGAGGTGGTGTTAGATGACGTTCGTGTGTAGGTGATTTTTTAATTTCTATTTTTCAATTAATGTAAAATTTTAAAACCATATAAATATAAAATTCATGGATATAATTTCTAGATACGATTTTTATTTGATTTTTTTATGTTTTTTGGGGTTATGAACATTTGGAAGATTCTACTTTGTTTTTTAAATTTATCAACGATTTAGAATTTAAGAATATCTAATAAATGACGATTTTACTTTGGTTTAAAACAACTTAAAACAAAAGAAAACAAAAAAAAAACACTTTAAACCTTCTTAACCCTAGAAGCAAGGTAATAAATCTCCTCTTATCCTCCTTCTCTACTCTTCGTCTTCTTCTCCTTCTCTTGTCCTACACCCTTCCTCCACACCTCACCTCACCTCACCTCACCTCACCACACCTCACCACACCTCACCTCACCTCACTCACCCTAGAGATGATGATACCAGCTATAGAGACCTTAACTCTGGGCCCCTTCAGTAGCTTGTAGCGAAGGTCGACGCCGTTCCAGAAAGACACATAGTAGCTCTTGATCTGGCTGTTGTCCTGACCGTGGAGCCTGGAGGAGGGAGAGAGGATGTCAACAGGTAGTGGCGGTAGAGAGACGCAGGACAGACAGATGCAGGACAGACAGATGCAGGACAGACAGACGCAGGACAGACAGACGCAGGACAGACAGACGCAGGACAGACAGATGCAAAGAGATACATTGATTAGATAGGAATATAGACAGAGAGATAATAAACGCACAGATAACAGACAGAAATAGACAGACACACATATACACACAATGACCAGAAAAAACACACAGACACACACAACAGCTAGAAACACACACACACACACACACACACACACACACACACACACACACACACACGTACACACGTCTATAACTCACAAGTAGCCATCATAGTCGACCAGAACAAGAATCTCCGGGTAGATAATGTAGGGGGCGCTCCTCTTACGTCTGGGCCGGGCGTCTGGGCTCCTGGCGGGGATGTGATCAAGCTCCATCAGCGCTGTGGAGAGATAGATAGATAGATTGGATAGATGGGTGGGTAGATAGATAGATAGATAGATAGATAAATAAATAAGTGACTAACTGTCTTACCTCACAATAACACAGTTAACTTAAACAAATAACATAAACAAACAAACTTTACCTGAGAACAAAAAAAATTATTTACAAGAACAAAAACATCGATTATTTTTATTTAATTATATGAGAAAAAAATACATTAAAACCTCGATATAACGGATTTATCTCTCCATATAGTCCGCTTAATCGAGGTTTTACTGGACTTGACTGAAGGCCCCGACTGAAGCATAACACTACAACATAGGAACAAACACTCGCCAAATACCAACGGGACTTAAGTCAATCTTAGGGTCAGACCTCGTCCACCTGTCAGCAGACCCTAATTAACCATATGGACGCCCTACGCCCACCTACCTGTGTACTCAGCAGGAATTTAATAACAAGACCCCTTCTACCTGCTCACGGGCCCTGTCTGAAGCATATGAACCCCCGCTAGTGGGCCCTGTCTGAAGCATATAGTGGGCCCTGTCTGGAGCATATGAACCCCGCTAGTGGGCCCTGTCTGGAGCTGGAGCATATGAACCCCGCTAGTGGGCTCCTGTCTGGGCATATGTAGTGGCCCTGTCTGAAGCATATGAACCCCGCCAGTGGGCCCTGTCTGGAGCATATGAACCCCCTGGAGAGCCCTGTCTGGAGCATATGAACCCCCTTGAAGCATATGAACCCCTGGGCCCTGTCTGGGCATATGAACCCCCGCTAGTGAGCCCCTGTCTGAAGCATATGAACCCCTGTGGGCCCTGTCTGGAGCATATGAACCATGTCTGGGCATATGAACCCCCGCTAGGGGCCCTGTCTGGGAGCATATGAACCCCGCTAGTGTCTGGAGCCCCTGCCTGAGCTCCCTGTCTGACATATGAACCCGCCAGTGGGCCCTGTCTGGAAGCATGAACCCCGCTAGTGAGCCCTGTCTGGAGCATATGAACCCCCCAGTGGGCCTGTCTGAACCCCCGCTAGTGGGCCCTGTCTGAGCATATGACCCCGCCAGTGCCCTGTCTGGAGCATGGCCCCCCCTAGCATGAACCCCGCCCCTGTCTGGAGCATATGAACCCCTAGTGGGCCCTGTCTGGGCATATGAACCCCGCTAGTGGGCCCTGACATATGAACCCCGCAGTGGGCCTGTCTGAACATATGAACCCCGCTAGTGAGCCCTGTCTGAGCATATGAACCCCGCTAGTGCCCTGCCTGTGCACAGGGCCCTGTCTGGGCATATGAACCCCGCAGAGGCTGTCTGGAGCATATGAACCCCGCTAATGGGCCCTGTCTATGAACCTAGTGAGCCTGTCTGAAGCATAACCCCGCCAGTGGGCCCTGTCTGGAGCATATGAGCCCGCCAGTGAGCCCTGTCTGGGCATATGAACCCCTGTCTAAGTGAGCCCTCTGAGCAGAACCCCCGGTGGGCCCTGTCTGAAGCCCCCTCCCTGCCAGTGGGCCCTGTCTGAGATGAACCCCGCTAGTGGGCCCTGTCTGAAGCATATGAACCCCCCAGTGGGCCCTGTCTGAAGCATATGAAGTGGGCCCTGTCTGAAGTATGTGGGCCCTGTCTGAAGCATATGAACCCCCGCTAGTGGGCCCTGTCTGAAGCATATGAACCCCGCTAGTGTGCCCTGTCTGGAGCATAT
Organism: Homarus americanus; assembly: GCF_018991925.1. Lineage (NCBI taxonomy): Eukaryota > Metazoa > Arthropoda > Malacostraca > Decapoda > Nephropidae > Homarus > Homarus americanus. The sequence continues at coordinate 115,330 of NW_024724169.1, read as the reverse complement.
GAACCCCCGCTAGTGTGCCCTGTCTGGAGCATATGAACCCCGCCAGTGGGCCCTGTCTGAAGCATATGAACGATCTTTTACCCCTCGAGGCCATTGATCTCTGAGTGTAAGTACATGACCGAGCTCTTCTCTGGCCCTGTTGGTGGGCCCTGAGAGAAGCATTATGAACGAGCTCTTATCCCTCCTGCCAGTGGGCCATGACAGAAGCATAATGATAATCCCCAGCACCTGTGTTAAACGTGTAGGTTAGGTTAGGTTAGGTTTATCTAAAGGACAATTCATCATCCACGTCTCAACCATCACACAATAACAAGGTTGTATAAGGTCCCCCCCCCCCTTGGCGATGTTGGGTGCGTCATCTGGCTTGTTCTCGACCACAGGAGCCTCCAGCAGGTGTCTGAGGCCTGGAGACAAGCGAATGTTCGTCTGGCGTAGTCAAATAGTACGGTGTGTGAAGATGACAGAGGTATGATTGTACACCTGACGCTCCAGTAAGCATATCCGTGTAGGGCTGAGGAAAGGCGGAAGATCTTTAGCCTGGCGTTACGAGGGGGTGGAGAGACGAGAGAACGTTAGCCTGGCGTAGCTCCCATAAGCCATTACAGTGTAGAGAGGGAGGGCTTTATCGACGCTAATGACTGGCCGCGCTGGAGTTATTCCTTATGATGTGGGTGTGTGAGTTGTAGAGCCGCCCCTCCCTCCCTGGTGAGTCACGGCGGTCCCTCACAGTAACTGAGGGACGCCACTCACCCCCTCACTGTGTATGTGTGTGTCACGGGGCGAGACCTACGAGAAGCATGTACAGGAAAGATTCAGATGAAGAAATAATAACAAGATTCAGACGAAAGATTCATTAGGGGGAAAAATCAATAAAAATATCTATTAAAAAAAATCAGGAGCGAGAAAAACAATAATAAGATTCAATACAAAATGATTCAGGAAATGATTCGTCAGCCCGAGAGAGAGAGAGAGGTCCTACTGTCGAGGTTGGTTGGCGGGAATGAGTGAGGTGAAGTTTCGGGTAGATTCAGTGGTAACCGGCCCCTAGTAGTAGTACTCCTCACCACGGCCAGATTCTTTATTTAACACAGAACCTGATCCACAACACGAATATTTTATTTATTCTCAATACACTAATTACATGTATAATAATCATACTTGTGTTATAAAATAATAAATAAATAAAGAGATCTTGATACTTGTGAATTGAAAGAACTTTTACTAGGGGGTGACTCAGTACGTGTGAATGAATCTTTATTTTGATATGACAAGTAAAACAAGACGTCTTTAGAGAGAGAGAGAGAGAGAGAGAGAGAGTCTTTTGAGAATTTCTGGACTATGATTCATCAGGACGGCAGGTGAAGAGGGAGATTCACCTGACTAACAACTATCATCTGGTTCCCTTAACAAGCCACCTGGGGGGAGGAATACTCGACGGGGTTAACGACAGTAAAGGGGAGGATGGTGGTGGGGATGGGGAGGGGGGGTAATAGTTGTAGTGGTGGTGGTGGTGGTGGTAGGGATGGTGGTAGTGGTGCGGGCGGTGAGTTGATAACCACACAGGTGAACCGTTCCCTACCTAATCAAACCTACCTACCTACCCAACCTACCTACCCAACCTACCTACCCAACCTACCTACCCATCCTACCTACCTACCCAACCTACCTAGCCTACCCTCCCACTTACCTTACTGTCTTAACTATCTTATCACCCTATTCGTGGGAGAGAGAGGGAAGGAGGAAGGGAGGTAAGTAAGGAGAGGGAGATATAGGAAGGGAGAGAGAGACGATTCTAGAGAGGGAGGAGAGGGAGGGACGAAAGGAGGAGAGAGGAAGGAGAGGGAAGGAGAGGGAGGAGAAGGCGATGGGGAGGCAAGGAGAGAGGGAGGGAATGGAGGGAGGGAGAGGAGAGAGGGAGTGGGGGGGCAGACTTTCACCTCATGGGTAGGTAACCTTTCTTCAAGCCCAGTCTGGCGGGTGTCTGGTCTTCCCCAGCCTTAAGCTATACTCCCGGTCGCTCAGTCGCCCGGCCTCCTACCTCTCCCTAGCCCTAGCCTCTTCCTAGCCCTAACCCTCGTCTCTCCCTAGCTCTAGTCCTTGTCTCTCCCTAGCCCTAGTCTCTCCCTAGCCCTAGCCTCTTCCTAGCCCTAACCCTCGTCTCTCCCTAGCTCTAGTCCTTGTCTCTCCCTAGCCCTAGTCTCTCCCTAGCCCTAGCCTCTTCCTAGCCGTAGCCTCTCTCTGGCCGTAGTCTCTCCTAGCCGTAGCCTCTCTCTGGCGTAGTCTCTCCCTAGCCTAGTCTCTCCTAGCCGTAGCCTCTCCCATGTAGCCTCTCCTAGCCGTAGTCTCTCCCTAGCTCTAGTCCTCTCCTAGCCCTAGTCTCTCCTAGCCGTAGCCTCTCCCTAGCCTAGCCTCTCCTAGCCTAGTAGCCTCTCTCTAGCCCTAGTCTCTCCCTAGCCCTAGTCTCTCCTTAGGGTTGGTTAGGTTACGTTGTATTAAGCTTATAGACTATGTTGTATACAGATTTATAACTGTTGTTGTATTATTGTATTATAGAATGTTATTTGTCTGTTTATGTCAAGACACAGATGTTGTCTATAATGTTTGTTGTTGTGTTTGTTTTTGTTTGTTTTTGTTTGTTTCGTCTTTATGTATAAGGAAGCATGATAGAGTTACCCCACCACCCACTCCAAACAACCCACCGCCCACTCCAAACAACCCACCACCCACTCCAAACACCCCACCACCCACTCCAAACAACCCACCACCCACTCCAAACACCCCACCACCCACTCCAAACAACCCACCGCCCACTCAAAGACTCCCACCACCCCTCCAAACACCCCACCACCCCTCCAAACACCCCACCACCCCTCCAAACAACCTACCACCCACTCCAAACACCCCACCCACTCCAAACAACCCCACCACCCACACCTCAAACAACCCACCACCCCTCCAAACACCCCACACCCACTCCAAACAACCCACCGCCCACTCCAAACACCCCACCACCCACCAAACACCCCTACCACTCCAAACACCCCACCACCCTCCAAACACCCCACCACCCACTCCAAACCCCACCACCCACTCCAACACACCCTCCAAACAACTCACCGCCCACTCCAAACAACCCACCACTCCAAACACCCCACCACCACTCCAAACAACCCACCACCCACTCCAAACACCCCACCACCCACTCCAAACAACCCACCACCCACTCCAAACACCCCACCACCCACTCCAAACAACCCACCGCCCACTCAAAGACTCCCACTCAACTCACCCCTTACTCCAACACTCGAGGGTGAGGGTGGAGGACGGAACAGTACTCAGGTATAGAGAGAAGGTCGAACTAAGGGTCTTGAGGTGTGTGATACGCCATACACCCCAGCCAACCACCAGAGAGCTCTTGTGTCTCCCCTTCAGCCCAACCAATGAAAAGAAAGCCATTGGAGTTTAGTTGACCAATGAGAGTACTGCGTCGTTTTTATAGGTAGCCAATTAGATTTAAGGAAACAGGGGATACTTATTTGACCAATGAGAATATTTCGGTACTTTTCTAACCAGCCAGTTAGATCCGTGAACGCTGCCTCAGCTGGCCAATAAGACAAGTACTGTCATCTTTCTATCTTCTGTCCAGCCAATCAAATCACAGAACCCCATCAAAATTGGCCAATGAGAAACAACATGTCATTTCTATCATCTATCTCACCAATATGATCACAAGACCTCGCCTCAGCTGACCAATGAGAAAACAACACCACTTTCTTATCACTTCTGTTCAGCCAATTAGATCACAGAACACAACCTCAAGTGACCAATGAGGAAAGTGCGTCATCGTTCCAATCAACCAACTGGAGCACGAAATATGGCCTCAGGTGACAGGTATAAATTCACTTCGGCAGGAAATACCAGAGTTGAGGAAAATAGTTATTGGTGAGGTGGGGTTGAGGCGGGGGTGAGGCGGGGTGAGGTGGGTGAGGCTGGGTTGAAGCGGGGGTGAGGCGGGGTGAGATGGGGTTGAGGCGGGGTGAGGTGGGGTTGAGGCGGGGTGAGGCGGACCCTTCTTGGAATATTGGCTAATCACACCTTGCTTAACAGGTAAAGTAGACCACACACAACAACTTACACACCTGTATATACACCTACAGTACATACACACCTACACAATATGAATAAACCTGCACAATATATACACACCTGCACAATATGTACACACCTGCACAATATGTACACACCTGTACAATATGTACACACCTGCACAATATGTACACACCTGCACAATATGTACACACCTGTACAATATGTACACACCTGCACAATATGTACACACCTGCACATTATGTACACACCTGCACAATATAAACACATCTACACACTATAAACACACTTACACACCTGTAAACACACTTACACACCTGTAAACCACGTACAAATCACACACCATTACAGTCTGGATCAAGGAATGTATTACAGGTGCTTACGTCAAGGAGTAGTGAGAAGGGTAGGTAAAGTTCCTCACTCAGTGCTGTCGAGACCCTAGGCGGACTGTCCTTAGTGAGATCACCAAGGAGGATAGTCTCTCTCTCTCTCTCTCTCCCTCTCTCTCTCTCTCTCTCTCCCAGTCTCCTCCTCCTTCCGTCTCTCTCTCTCTCTCTCTCTCTCTCTCTCTCTCTCTCTCAACATCACTGAGAGGTTTATGGTGTTGTGTCGTCAGCTCACACCAATAAGAGGAGTGTAAACATAATATGAGCCAATAAATATATCGTTGTCTTCGAATCTAATCATTCCTATTGGTCAGTCATTAGCCTAAGGTGGCACAGTACCCTAGCCCGTGTGAGTGTTTTGACTCGTGTTCATTTTCTTGTATTTAGTTATTCCTTATTTTTCTTTTATTTTTATTTTTGTTTCTGAGTTAGTTTTCTCTCTTTCTCCTTTTATTATCGGTTCTCTTTCTGTCTTAGTTATCACATTTATTAAAGATAGTAGTTTAAGTATTTTCATCCAATATTCATTTCTACTTTCCTTCTACGCTCTCTATTCCAACTTTCTTTACTTTCACACTTTTTTCTGGTCTATTTCTGATGACTCTCTCATTAACCTCGATATCACACAGGATGAATCAAACACCATCATGTGAACTAATAAACAAAATTCCACCAGTTTAAGCTTTTTTTACTCCATGTTTTAAGCTGGCGTTTGATCACCTGTTCTCTATGTCACTCCATTTCCCTTTCTTGTCCTTCCTCGTCTTTCCATGTCCTTCCTTGCTCGTCCACCTCTCCTCGTGTCTTCCTCCTCCTTCCCGCATTATCATGTTCCTC
>NW_024724169.1:87500-105000 GCF_018991925.1 Homarus americanus | reverse complement strand
CACCCAACCCCCCACACCACACACCCATTACCCATTCCCCTTACTAACACACCCAACCCCCACACCACACACCCATTACCCATTCCTCCACACACACCCAACCCCCCACACCACACACCCATTACCCATTCCTCCACACACACCCAACCCCCCACACCACACACCCATTACCCATTCCTCCACACACGCCCATCTCCCAAAGACCACCACGACCAAACCAATAACAACACGTTCTCCTGACAGTGAGATATAGAGAGTTTGACAAGGATCGGCGAGTGGGCGAGTAGGCGAGTTGGGGAGGCATTATAGGCGCGTCCTGTCCCTAAAGGCTTTGGTTTTGATCTACATGAGCTGTAATCTTCAGGAGGTCTGGTTGGTAATTTCTGGGTCATAATTCTATGTTTAGTTCACAAGAAGATCGATAAAGCTAAGGTGATGTGTGTGTGTGTGTGTGTGTGTGTGTGTGTGTGTGTGTGTGTGTGTGTGTGTGTGTGTGTGTAGAACGAGCCTAACGGGGAGAGATGAGAATGACTGATGGGTTTTCCTGAGATGACCTGATCCTTCACGCTGCTGGCTTTCTGGACATGACAGCGACCTTTCTGATTTATCTTCTGTCTGCTACCAAACTGGATAATAGAGCCATTGGTGCCACAAATCCTTTTCTACCCAGAAAAAGTGAGATAGCTTTTAAGATAATAGCAACCTCGAGGCTGTTAACACTGGAGAGAGAGAGAGAGAGAGAGAGAGAGAGAGAGAGAGAGAGAGAGAGAGAGAGAGAGAGAGAGAGAGAGAGAGAGTATTTAACCGCCCAGTTTTAGTGTGTGATTTTCCCCCAGTAAAAAGATTAGTTAGGGAGGTAAATAAAAGGCAGGGAATAAATGACAGGCGATAAACATAAAACTAAAAGTAATTCTTCCTCTTTCTCTCTCTCTATCTCTCTCTATCTCTCTCCTTCGTTTGGTTTACCCTCTCACCCCTCCTCCTCTCTTCCAGTCTTACCCCTCCACCTCCCCCGCACCTGCACCCCCCCCCAGGTGCTTCAGGTAGGAGATGAATATGATGTGGGACGCTGGTAGGCCTAAGGCTGATAACGTGGAGAGGCTCTTAAGAGTTTATATGGTGAGGCCAGGGTAAGAGAGAGAGAGAGAGAGAGAGAGAGAGAGAGAGAGAGAGAGAGAGGCAATATAAGCGAGTGTAAGGGAGTATAACCGATTATAAGAGAGTATAAGGAAGAAAGGGGAGTTTAAAGTAGTATAAGTGAGAAAAAGGGAGTATAAGTGAGTATAAGGGAGTACATGGGAGTATAAGGGAGTATAGGCGAGTATAAGGGAGTACAGGGGAGTATAAGTGAGTATAGGCGAGTATAAGGGAGTACAGGGGAGTATAAGTGAGTAAGGCGAGTATAAGGGAGTACAGGGGAGTATAAGTGAGTATAGGCGAGTATAAGGGAGTACATGGGAGTATAAGTGAGTATAGGCGAGTATAAGGGAGTACAGGGGAGTATAAGTGAGTATAGGCGAGTATAAGGGAGTAAAAGAGACTATAAATACAATTGAATATAAGCAAGAATAAGGTTATATAAGCGAGTAAAGGGAAGTTTAAAGCAATATAAGCCAGTATAAGGGAGTATAAGGCAATATAAGGGAGTATAAGGCAATATAAGGGAATTGTTTACATACCAAGGTAAGGGCGCCGGTCAGGGGGTGATGGGCAACAGTCACTGCTGCCAGAGTCCCTTCGTCCTGATGTGGCACTCCTAGCTCCTGGCCCTGTGCCACGGATAAGGGAGACCTCATTAATAATAGAGGTGATTTATGGTGATTTATGGTGATTAATGACAGACCTAATTAAAAACAGGGTTGATTTATGGTGATTTATAGTGATTTCGGGTGATTTAATGATAGACCTCTTTAATAACAAGGGGTGATTTATGGTGATTTAGGGTGATTTATGATAGACCTCTTTAATAACAGGGGTGATTTATGGTGATTTCGGGTGATTTATGATAGACCTCTTTAATAACAGGGGTGATTTATGGTGATTTATGATAGACCTAATTAATAACAGAGGTGATTTATGGTGATTTATGATAGACCTAATTAATAACAGAGGTGATTTATGGTGATTTATGGTGATTTATGATAGACCTAATTAATAACAGAGGTGATTTAGGGTGATTTATGATAGACCTAATTAATAACAGAGGTGATTTAGGGTGATTTAGGGTGATAACAATACAATATAAACATGATCTTATATATAGACAGACAGGTGTACAGTATATGTAGACAGAATGATACAGACAGACAGAAATATATAGACAGGGATATATAAACAGACACAGAACCCCCTTATACACAGACAGAACCCCCCTAACAGACAGAACCCCCTAACAGACAGAAACCCCCTAACAGACAGAAACCCCCCTAACAGACAGAACCCCCCTAACAGACAGGCATATATAAAGACAGACAGTCCCCCCTCCCTTCCCTATTAGACAGGTAGATAACGGGACAGTAACTTACATATTGCGTAGGTGTGACCGTAACGCCGCCCAAATCGTCACGGTCGGCGTAGAAGAGTGGGACACGACGGGCTAAGTCCAGGTTAGGTCGTAGGTTAAGGATCCTAGTCGATCCCAGCGCCCGTAGATGGACCGTCCGTATCGCCTCCCCGTCCGTACTCCGCTTCAAACGCGACCGTAACCGCGCCACGTCATATTCCGGCACTGAGGAGAGAAGATTACGGTTAGGATGACCTGATCTAACCTTTAGTGATCTTGATATAACGTTAACTAAGCTGGATATCATTTTAACAGGGTCTTGATTACAATATAAATTGAATTGACCTTTAATTAAGCTAACCTGGTAAAAATTTAAGTTTAACTAACCTTGTTTTAAGCTTAATTGACCTTGAGATAATATATAGTATATTGATAAATTTTTGTGATAATTAAAAAAAACTAAAATTAATATGACTTCACAAGACATACTCGTACACACATATACACACACACATACAAGTACATATATATACACAGATTCACATATAAATAATACACCAATTAATTGTATTTCTTTATGTAAATATCCCGACATTAGCGAGAAAATTGCCTACACACGTCACCTTGGGGGCGGGGGGGGGAGTGGGGGGGGAGCCTTCAGTGACAGAAAGCGACTCGAGCTTTAGGAGGAACTTAATTATTTCTCTCTTCTTGCTGGGACAGAAAAATTAACGGGATTTATAGCAACAAGTCTCGTCCCATCTGGTAGAACAGCTAAGGTTAAATAATCCAGAAATCAACCTTCAGGAATTCAGGAGGAAGCGTTTTGGGGGTCAGCAACGCAGGTAAAGTTAGGTCAGTGAAGGTCACCTAATGTTAGCTGTATATTTGAATACCAGGAAGTTATCTAAGGTTATAAGAGGTCACGCAAGGGTTTATCATCTGGAAATAAAGTGAGGTCATGCGAAGTCAACATCACTTGGATGGGCTTTCAGGAAGTCATGAGGGGTCAGAATCCCACCTTCAGGGACTAAGGTCACGTCAATAAGGAATAACTTCACAAAAATACACATTTAGGGGGATATTTCAGGGCATAGGAGGTCACCTACACCAGGAACCACCTTCAGGAGATAAGATGACGGCACGAGAGGTCAACAACAATAAGTTCATTAGAGGTCACCCACACCTGGATCCGCCTTCAGGGAGTAAGGTCAGGTCAAATGAGGCCAATCCCAACAAGGCTCCACCTTCAGTAGTCGAGGCACAGCAGGAGTGGGTTGATGGGTCATCGTGTAGGCGAGGGATGGCTCTCACCTGCCCCCCAGACACGGTACACAACCCACCTGCTCCCTCATTACCGTCCCCTCCTCCTGCATCGCCACAAGCCTTCCCTCCCTCCCTCCCTCTCCCCCATGTTCCTTCTTCCTCCTTCCACATCCCCCCCCTTCTAACTCTCTCTTCTTTCTATGTCACCTCCTACTACATCCCCATAATCCTCCCTCCCTTCCCTCTCTCTCCTCTGTACTCTGCTTCTGGCTGTTGCTATGCTATGCACCCTGAGGTTACTTATGCTATGTACCAATGTTAATTATTCCATGTTTTTTAATTTCCACGTTTCATTCCTAGTTCCCCCTCTTCCCAAATCATCCCGTCCCTCCTAGAGATATAACGAGTACATTTATCCTCATATCTGATGCTAATTCGCCTGATGATGCCCTGAGGATAATGCCCACAGGTTAGGTTAGGTTAGGTAGTGTGGTGCTGTGTGGACCTCGTCTCCCGCTGTGAGTCTGAGATTTAGTTGTTGTGTGTGGACGATAGTGCTGCCAGAGTCCCCCAGCCTGTTTTGTACCACTAGCGGAGGTCCACAGCCTGTTCTATGTCACCAGCCGAGGTCCTCAGCCTGCTATGTGTCACCAGCCGAGGTCCTCAGCCTGTCTCATCACCAGCCGAGGCCCTCAGCCTGTCTCATCACCAGCCGAGGTCCCCACCCTGTTCTGTACCACTAGCGGAGGTCACCAGCCGAGGTCCTCAGCCTGTCTCATCACCAGCCGAGGCCCTCAGCCTGTCCCATCACCAGCCGAGGAGGTCTCAGTTTTGCCCTATTTACTAAAGGAGGTTCTCAGCTTGTTCTATCACCAGCAGAGGTCTCTACTTCCCCAGCCTGTACTACTAGTGGAGGTTGGGCCAAAGGAGGTTCTCACCCCAGCCTTGTACCACTAGCGGAGGTCACCAGCCGAGGTCCCCAGCCTGTCCTATCACCAGCCGAGGTCCTCAGCCTGTCCCATCACCAGCAGAGGTCCCCACCCTGTTCTGTACCACTAGCGGAGGTCACCAGCCGAGGTCCCCAGCCTGTTCTATGTCACCAGCCGAGGTCCTCAGCCTGTCTCATCACCAGCCGAGGTCCCCAGCCTGTTCTATGTCACCAGTCGAGGTCCTCAGCCTGTCCTATTACCATCAGCTGTGGTCCAAGCCTGTTCCGTGTCACCAGTCGATATATCAGTCTGCTGGTGACACTGATCCTCCCTCGCCTTCACCAGGACATTGACCTCGTCTCATCAGAACCGACCGTCAGGCTGGTGACCGTGAACAGCATCTGGTGACTGCAGGGAACATCATGGGTGACTTTCAATGAACTTCCTGGTGACCGATGGTGATTCCTCGTAACTACCAGTAGGTCTTGGTGACTGTCGCTATCTCCTGGTGACTGTTAGTGTCTCCTGGTGATTCACAGTACTGTAATCCCTAAGGTGTACTATTTTTTTTCCTCTGGCGGCGTCTGGCAACCGTCACGAAAATGGATAGAAAATACAAATGAAAAAGAAAAGAGAAACGAATGAATGTAACATAAGATAAATGACAAAAACATGGAATAGAGATGAAGCAAAGAAACTAAAGAATGGAGAGAGAGAGAGAGAGAGAGAGAGAGAGAGAGAGAGAGAGAGAGAGAGAGAGAGAGAGAGAGAGAGAGAGAGAGAGAGAGCATATTGGAATAAAAGTAGCTACATACGCAAACAAGTTATGAACCAGACAGACAGGCAGACTAATTGCCTAATAGACTATGTAACTAAATTCACAGCCAATTAGGACCCACAGTAAACAAACGGGGCGAGATAGTGCTATACCCTATCCCAACACGCCATCTTTCATACACCTAAAATTCCCTTCACTGGTGGGGGGTGGAGAGGGAGGGGGATACAGTGCTATAATACGCTCGTCGATAGAGTCGGAAATCCATGGTATATCCTAAGGAATTTTGGCCCATATGTGATAGGTATTGATGTGTCTTTCGTAGGTTAGAGGATTCAGGATGTTGTTGGTATCCTGAAGGTGCCGGATCTAAGGGTAGGGGGAGGAGGGGGGTGGGAGGGAGAGGAAGGCAAGGGGGGATGACAGGGATGTAGAGATGATATCCTACCTCCTCACTCTCCTCTCGTATCTCTTCCCTCTCCCCTCACTCCCCTCTCTCTTCCCTCTCATCCCTCACCCCCCCTCTCTCTTCCCTCCCTCTCTCTTCCTCTCCCCTCCTCCCCTCTCTTCCCTCTCCCCTCTCTTCCCTCAGCTCTCACCCCTCTCTCTTCCCTCTTCCCTCCTCCCCCTCTCTCTTCCCTCTCCCCCCTCCTCCCCCTCTCCCCCTCACTCCCCCTCTCTCTTCCCTCTCATCCCTCACCCCCTTCCCCCTCAACTAAAGAATCGTAATGTTGCTATAGTGATTAAGTATCCATGTGTAAATACATATATACGTTACATGTATATACCACAACATACATATACAGTGCAGTATACATGTAGATATGAACAACGTGTAATGTGTAGTGTAGTGTAGTGTAGTGTAGTGTAGTGTAGTGTAGTGTAGTGTGGCAGTGTAGTGTTGTGTAGTGTAGTGTAGTGTAGTGTAGTGTAGTGTAGTGTAGTGTTGTGTAGTGTTGTGTTGTGTAATTTGTGTAGTGTAGTCAACAGTGTTGTGTAGTGTGAGTGTAGTGTAGTGTTGTGTAGTGTAGTGTGAGGTGTAGTGTAATTAGCCAGTGTTGTGTAGTGTAGTGTAGTGTGGTGTAGTGTAGTGTGGTGTAGTGTGGTGTAGTGTAGTGTAGTGTAGTGTTGTGTAGTGTAGTGTTGGTGTGTAGTGTAGTGTAGTGTTGTGTAGTGTAGTGTTGGTGTGTAGTGTAGTGTAGTGTTGTGTAGTGTAGTGTTGGTGTGTAGTGTAGTGTAGTGTAGTGTAGTGTAGTGTAGTGTAGTGTTGTGTAGTGTGTAGTGTTGTGTAGTGTTGATGTGTATTGTAGTGTAGTGTAGTGTTATGTAGTATAGTGTAGTGTTGTGTAGTGTGTAGTGTTGGTGTGTAGTGTAGGAGTGTGTGTATAGTGTAGTGTAGTGTTGGAGTGTGTATAGTGTCAGTGTGTAGTGTAGTGTTGGCGTGTGTAGTGTCAGTGTATGTGTAGTGTAATGTAGTGTAGTATTGTGTTGTGTAGTGTAGTGTAGGTGTAGTGTAGTGTAGTGTTGTGTTGTGTAGTGTTGTGTAGTGTAGTGTTGTGTTGTGTGTAGTGTAGTGTAGTGTGTGTAGTGTGGTGTAGTGTAGTGTAGTGTTGTGTTGTGGTGTAGTGTGGTGTTGTGTTAGTGTAGTGTAGTGTGTGTAGTGTAGTGTTGTGTTGTGTGTGTGGTTGTGTAGTGTGTAGTGTTGTGTAGTGGTGTAGTGTTGTGTGGTGTAGTGTAGGGTAGTGTAGTGTTGTGTAGTGTAGTGTTGTGTTGTGTTGTGTAGTGTAGTGTTGTGTTGTGTAGTGTAGTGTTGTGTAGTGTTGTGGTGTAGTGTTGTGTTGTGTTGTGTAGTGTAGTGTTGTGTTGTAGTGTTGTGTAGTGGTGTTGTGTTGTGTTGAGTGTAGTGTAGTGTTGTGTAGTGTTGTGTTGTGTTGTGTGTGTTGTGTAGTGTAGTGTTGTGTTGTGTTGTGTAGTGTAGTGTTGTGTTGTAGTGTTGTGTAGTGTAGTGTTGTGTTGTGTAGTGTAGTGTAGTGTAGTGTTGTGTAGTGTTGGTGTGTGTAGTGTTGTGTGTGTAGTGTAGTGTTGTGTAGTGTAGTGTAGTGTAGTGTAGTGTAGTGTGTAGTGTTGTGTCAGATGCTTTCGTGATAAGAGATGACAGTTATCGATAAATGTAATTATGGAGATCTGGACCTTGGCTGTGAAGGGCTCTTCACCTGAAGGGTCTTGATACTACATCTCTATTAACTACATAAAATAACAATAACAAAACAAATCCCGCGCCATCTTTACCTCCGTGATGGCAAAGAACGTTTTCCAGGGTATGGATAAAGGATCACGTCTCTCTAACTAAGAATATCGTTCCATCGTTCCATCATTCCCTCGTTCCATCGTTCCATCATTCCTCGTTCCATCGTTCCATCATTCCTCGTTCCATCGTTCCCTGTCCAATCACTACTTTTTTTACTTCTCTACCCATTGACTTTTAACCTCACATCCGGCTTGACGTCACGACTCGGTTTTTTTTACATTTTGTCTTGATCAGCTGTGAGGGTTTGGGGGAATTCTGGATGGGGAGGTGATGGTCTGGGGGGTGTAGAGGAGGCGTCTGGGAGGGTGGGGAGGGTCTGGGGGAGGGGTGAGGGCTCGGGGGAGGGGATTGAGGGTCTGGGGGGATATGACGTGAGTGACGTAGAGTAATATTGGCTGCCTGTGATTGGTGGTCTGACAGGGTAGTTAATCAATAATGCTAAGACAACGACCACTTGTCTCTGTAGGGTGGAAGAATAATGGTAGACTGATGGTGATGGTGATGGTTATAGTGGTGGTGATAGTGAAGGAGAGTTTGAGGAGAGTGGTGACGCATGTTTAGTTTGGGTAAGATGATGATGATGATGATGATGATGATGATGATGATAATGATGATAATGACGATGATGACGACGACCACTCATTTCTCCTAAGGTGTGTTACCAGACGTATCCATTAATTAAAGGCTTCAAGGCACGCAATTGGCTGATGTGTGTTGTTGTGGGGTGAAGGACTGCCCCTGCGTGTTGATGGGTGATAGCAAACCTTCCCTATCCCCTCCAGTGAAACGTGTAGCTGGGTATTAAGATTTCATGGGATTCTGTTAAATATAAACTCCCCTGCCAAGGCTGTATGGGGCCCTGTCAACCATATCCTACCCTGCTAAGGATCCATCGGGCCCTGTCAGATGGTCTACTACCCTGTTATTGCTCTATGGGGCTCTGCTGAAGCTCTATAGGGCCCTGTTAGACATCTCTTCCCCTGTCAGAGTTCCAATTGATCTGGTGAAAGAGCGGAGAGTCCCTAGTGTGGGAGGGTGTGGAGAGGTCATTGTGGGAGTGGTGTGGGAGGAGTCATTGTGTGAGGAGGTGGGAAGAGGGGAGGGGGGGATACTGGTGGTGGTGTCGGATACTGTGAGTGAGGGAAGGAGTATTTACCTCTCGACGATACAGGTAATCCCTCCTCCACCCAGCCTATCAAACACCGCACCCACAACACTGTCTGGTGGTAGTGGTGGTGGTAGTGGTGGTGTTGGTAGTGGTGGTAGTGGTGGTATGGTGATGGTAGTGGTGGTGGGTAGTGGTGGTGGTGGAGGTGTTGGTAGTAGTGGTGGTGATAGTGGTAGTAGGTGTTAGTGATAGTGATAGTGGTGGTAGTAGTGATGTTAGGTGATGGGTGATAGTGGTAGTGGTGGGTGGTGGTGATGGTGATATAGTAGTGGTGGTGATAGTGGTGTGTGTGGTAGGAGGTAGAGTTAGTGATAGTGGTGAGTAGTGGTGTTAGTGATGGTGGTGGTGGTGGTGGTAATGGTGATTCACAGACAGACAGACAGACAGATAGATATGACACTCAACCACACCAACTCGTCCAGCGGTAGTTAAAATCATTGTCCTCATGTGTGTGTGTGTGTGTGTGTGTGTGTGTGTGTGTGTGTGTGTGTGTGTGTGTGGGTAGTTCATTAAGGTGCATTGGTGGCAAGGGGCAGCGAGACGCCTGCACTCCAAGCCTGATCCTAGCAACAGCCAAGGAGAGAGAGGAGAAGGGGAGAAGAGAGAGAGAGAGAGAGAGAGAGAGAGAGAGAGAGAGAAGGAGGAGGAGACCGGGAGGAGAGAGGCAGGTAGAGAGGAGAAATAGATGGAGAGAAGGCGGGGAGAGGGAGGGAGAGGGAAGAGTCTTTTTGCTTCTGGTTGATATTGAAGTGACCCCTGATGCACCTGTCCTCCAGAGCACCTTTTGTCTCTTCTGTCTTCATCTGTCTCTCTCTCTCCCTGTCACCATCCGTCTGTCTCTCTCCCTGTCTACTCATCTGTCTGTTTCTCCCCTGTCTACCCATCTATCTGTTTCTCTCTGTCTACCCATCTTTCTGTCTAGTTGTTGTGTTGCCTCGTTCTACATTTCATTCTAGAAACAGGAGCGAAGGAGGGTGGGTGAAGGGCGGTGGAGGGCTGGTGAAGGTGGTGAAGGGCAGGAGGGGTGGTGGAGGCTGGAGGGGCTGGTGGAGGGGCGGTAGAGGGGTGGTAGAGGGCTGGTGAAGGGGCGGTGGAGGGCTGGTGGAGGAGTGGAGGGCTGGTGGAGGGGCGATGGAGGAAAGAATATAACTCGTACCCTTCTTGAAGCTGAAGTGACCTTAGTTATATAACCAACCGAATATTTAGCTGTAGGTCGGTCTCTCTACAAACACATATTAAGTCTCCCTCTTAAACAGCTCCCACCATTAAGTAAACAATCATAAACCAACACTATTACAGCTTCTCGGGTGAGCTAAAATATTCATATTATCGACTGGTGGGGTTTTGTAGATCCCTGGCTATGAATAATAAATTAAATAATAACAATACTACTCATACTACATCTACAACAACAACAAGAACAACAATAATAACAATAACAATAATAATAAACGTAATAATATCAACAACAACCACAGAAAACGTCATATGAGAAGCACTAACTAATCTATATCAAGGGAAGACTACGACCATCTGAGATTTACGACGATGCTAACCTTTGAGGTCTTTATGTCTTAGCCAACTTTGCATGCAGCGCGGATAGGGCAGCGGGGTGTGAGGGGGATAGGTAAAAGGTCTTTGTTGGGGAGTAGACAAAGAGGGTGAGTTGGTGTTTTGGAGGGCAGTAGGTCTTTGGGCTTTAGGATAAGATGATGTGGGTTTTTTTTTGTGTGGGTTGGTAAGACGGGGTTTGGATGTCAAGGTGTGTGGTTGTCTACGTGACCAGTCGTGTGGGTGAGTGGTTAAGTGGGGGAAATGGGTGATTGTTGTGGTTGTGTGGGGGTCGTGTGGTTGTGTAGGTCGAGTCCAGTGCGGTCTCTCAGGGTTACACTACCTACCAACTTTACATTCGGCCAATAACCCGCCTACTGATAGCTACTTACTGTCTCCTTGTAGTCTCTAAGGTTAGCCCAGGCAAATACAAACTTGAGGAAGCTTCGTCAGACGTTGGTTCGCCTACTTTCCCTCCATACCACAATGGCATCAGACAAACATTCGATCGCCAGCGCAAACATTCAACAGCGCCTGACGTTCCCCTCCATCCCACAATGACATGTTTATGGAATCTACGACAGACGGATGCTCGCCTAGCCTTCTGCCTCCAGTGGCGTACGTGTTGGTTGGGGAGAGATGACGACCTCGGGGGAGTAAGCATTCCTAAGACTCCTTATGAGGCGTCTAATGATAATAACCTATAATGAATGAGTGACTGACGGGTGTGAGGTACTGATGAGGCAGACAACGCAGTACCTCTCTATTTATATCCTCTCTGTCAAGTAACCTCGATGTTCTTACCAATATTCATTTTCCTTAGACGTATAGAAAGCTGTAATATTTCTTAATTCTTTCTAAATTATGGCAACATGAATCTTACTTTGATGTGGAAGAAAAGTCAGGAAGGTGTGGGCAAGAGGCGGGGCAACGGAGATAAAAATATCCCATTTAGAGTTCAGAGTGGCAGGTGAGAATAGGAAACGGTGGGCAAGACGCCAACCCTTCCACTCATCCTCCCGTCCTCCCGACCTCCCGTCCTCCCGTCCGCCCGACCTCCCAGGCCCTGGATAGACGGGAGACCGGGGATGTTTCTTGAACTCTCTGTGGTCGTCTAACACCAATCCTGGGAATTCTTTTGAGGTCTTAGAGCCACCCACACACACACACACACACACACACACACACACACACACACACACACACACACACACACACACACACACACACACACACACACACACACACACACACACACACTACACCAGCAGCAGCTCTCCAGTATTCAGGTCTGAGAAATTAACCGGGAAAAGGTCCAAGGGGTCTTTGGTCTTAGTAATTGGCCTGAGGAGCAAGATGTAACAAGTCTCCACGGGTCTTAGTATCAGATCTGGTCAAGGACTGAGAGCTGGTGTGTGAGGTCATCGACGAGGTAGGTCACTTAGATCACGTTATCTCGGGGTTGGGGGCCAGCCAGACTGACCCAGCCTCAGCTTCAGGGGTCAGTCAGTAGCTCAAGGCTCCGGTCGTGTCAGGTGAGTGGGGGTGACCAGGACGTGTAAACAAGAAGGGAGGAACTACGTCACATTTGTTTACCTAGACCTCAGTATGGCGGGAGGAACTACGTCATATTTGTTTACCTAGACCTCAGTATGGCGGGAAAGAAGTGAAATAGAATATCTTAGAACGTAATTTCTTTTAATATATCTATTAAGACGCCACGACACATTTTACAGATGGTAGAGAGAAAAAAACAGTTAAATAAAAGAGAAAATGGAGAAGGGAGAAAAAGCGAAACATAAAACGATTCAGAAAATGAGAAAAGGGAATGAAAGAAAATGGGAGAGAGGACACACACACACACACACACACACACACACATGCCACACACACACACACACACACACACATAATCTCAAGGCTATCTCGCTGGGTCTCTGACATAATTCAGTCTTATAGCAGGTCTCTCCTCTATTCAGCATTCCTGATCTAGACGAAGCCACAGGAGAGAGAGAGAGAGAGAGAGAGAGAGAGAGAGAGAGAGAGAGAGAGAGAGAGAGAGAGAGACCCCCCAACCACTAAAGACCTTCATCAACCAGTACACTAAACACAAAGTCACTTCTCAACATTTATCATTCACAGTGAAGAATAAACAACAACAACACATTCTATTATTCATCCTAACCACAGTGAAGGGAACAAACCATCATTCACTGTGTATTAACGAGTGAAAGACTGAACTAAGAATGAGGTCGGGTCAGGGAATGGTTACTGGTTCTTCACGTTAACAGGTTTGGGACGAGTTGGAATCATCCTCATAGTAAAGATTTAAGAACAGTATCTAAGGTACTGTATAAATATAGTCACAAATATTATACTAAAAAAATACTATAAAAAATAAGTAATTGTTGTTGTAGCCAAATAATAGTTAACCCCGAGGCTGTTGAAAGAAAAGGTGTAATTTCTCAACATGAGTTAGAAGGAAATATATTTATATACGCAACTTTTAGAATGTGGAGACAGGAGGCAGGGGGCAGAAGAGAGGAGACAGAAGATAGGAAAAAGGAGACAGGAGGCAGAGGATAGGAGGTAGGAGACAGGAGGCAGGGGGCAGAAGAGAAGGAGACAGAAGATAGGGGAAAAGGAGACAGGAGGCAGAGGGTAGGAGGTAGGGAGACAGGAGGCAGGGGGCAAGAGAGGAGACAGAAGAGGAGACAGGAGACAGGGAGGCAGAGGGTAGGAGGTAGGGAGACAGAAAACAACAAGAAACAGAAAAAAGGAGACAGGAGGCAGAGGGTAGGAGGTAGGAGGCAGGGGGAAGGATTAGCCGGCCTCAGGTCCCCTCCACCCGTCTTATCAACAAGGCACCAGCAGGGAATTTCAATCAGCACTTAAGAAGGGGACTGGCCACTCCCGGTCCACCACACCATTCATTTAAATGTTTGTTGTTGTTGTCACAGAGATGTTTAGTTGTTCGCTGAGGGTGTTTACTTGTGTACTGTGTAAAACTAAGTCTATGTACACGTTAAACATGTTGTATTTATGTCGGGTTAGTGGTTGACTGTACGGAAAATAAGTCTATCTTGGTTTAAAACGACATCAGCAAAATACAGCAACACACAACCTAACACTAAAATCCACAATTAAATAAACAAAACTTGAAACTAATCCCCTCAAAAAGATTCACAAGATACGAAACATCCTCCTCTACTGTTTACTTAAGTTACCCCTAGAGAAAATAGAGAATGTAACATACGGGGACAAAATCAGAAAACGGGGAAATTTATCAGGACTCGGACGCATAAAGCCGACCTCGAGGACAGTTACACCGACACGGGCGGCCAGTGAGGTAGCGGACGGAACTCCATGCACACTGACCAAACACAATACCCACTTCTTCACCACTGTACAAAAATAAGAACACGAAACAAGAAATACCTTCCTGTTAACTGATCTTTGAGACCAATAGAACGATTAAGGGTTAACTGCACCATTTTGTAATCTAATAGTGAGTTCATGTTAAGGTGGATAATGAAAGGTATGGTTAATGTTTTCAAGAATATTAACCTTAGTTCATAGTCTGGTGGATAATGTTAATGTGTTTTTGTGGGTTAAAATACTTTTGTTAATTTGTAAATGTTTCTTAGATATTGAGACGTAATAGACTGTGTTTATACAAAATAGATATATACTTGTATTGAATTGTTTATGTATTAACATCAGCTGATATCACAAACAAAAGTTGACATCATAAATAACATCTGATATCATAAACATCATCTGACATCATAAACAAAAGCTGACTTCATTAACAGCTGACTTAATTAACAAAAGCTGACTTCATTAACAGCTGACATCATAAACAACAGTTGACATCATAAACAACAGTTGACATCATAAACAAAAGCTAGCATCATTAACAGCTGACATCATAAACAACAACTGACATCATAAACAACAGCTGATATTATAAACTTTCACAACAGAAGAGAAAAACCAAAATGTCACAGGGTACAAACATTACTCGGCAGCTGTTTAAGAAAGCCTCAGGTCCTGCAAATCACTGAAAAAGAAATTAGAAAGTTAACCTAATCTAACCTAATCTAACCTATATAGTAGACGGTGTTTCCTAATCTTGGTACCTATAGCAAGAAGAATAAGAGGGGGAGGAAGAGGAGAAGAAGAAGAAGAAAAAGAAGAAGAAGAAAAAGAGGAAGAAGAAGAAGAGGAAGAAGAAGAAAATAGAATTAGTTAAAGATGCCTAATGACCTTGTTAGTTGAATTACCTTAAAATAATAATAACAACAACAACATAATTAGCGAACGGTGCCCTAACAACCTTGGCACTTGGCACCTGATGTTCTTAAACCAACTAAAAGAAGAAGAAAAACAGACATCAGTAAACGGTGCCAAATAACCCTGGCACTTAAAAGAACCACACACACACACACACACACACACACACACACACACACACACACAGGTCAGCATCCAATAAAAAATGTTACCTACAGATAAAAAGAAATTAATTAATCTTTACCTTGATCGTGTGACTCCACCTGAAAGATTCGCTGTAGGTCTTCTGTGCTCATAGACTTGTGGATCTGGAAGTAGAAAATGGCATCAGTTTGTTTACATTTAGCTAAGGCGAATAGAAAATGGCATCAGTTTGTTTACATTTACCTAAGGCGAATAGAAAATGGCATCAGTTTGTTTACATTTACCTAAGGCGAATAGAAAATGGCATCAGTTTGTTTACATTTAGTTAAGGCGAATAGAAAATGGCATCAGTTTGTTTACATTTAGTTAAGGCGAATAGAAAATGGCGTCAGTTTGTTTACATTTAGCTAAGGCGAATAGAAAATGGCGTCAGTTTGTTTACATTTAGCTAAGGCGAATAGAAAATGGCGTCAGTTTGTTTACATTTAGCTAAGATGAATAGAAAATGACGTTAAGGTGTTTATATTTAATTAGTGTGAATAGAAGAGAGAGAGAGAGAGAGAGAGAGAGAGAGAGAGAGAGAGAGAGAGAGAGAGAGAGAGAGAGAGGATAACACAATGATAGCTAATATGGTACTCAATTTACACTGAGACTCTACAGTATACCTTAACTTCATGCGTTCTGTCTAGCCCAGTTAAGTGAAGAATTTAACCCATAAATCTTTTGAGAATACGAATGAAAACGAGAATTCTGACGTAAGTTATGGTCTTGTGCATGTTTATAGGAGGCGAGGTCAGCGTTTGTCAGTATGTTTATAGAAAGTGTTTGTTTGGGGTGTGTTTGTGTGTTTAGGAAGAGGTTAAGTTTGTGTTTGGTGTTTGTTATGGACGTATATGTATGTTTGTTAGTCGGTAAGTGTGTGTGTGTGTGTGTGTGTGTGTGTGTGTGTGTGTGTGTGTGTGTGTGTGTGTGTGTGTGTGTGTGTGTGTGTGTGTGTCGTGTTTGTACATGCATTTGGGTGTGTCTGTCTAGCTATACGTATCCATAAGCGTAAAATTACAAGGTATTTAAGAGAAAAATGTCACCGTGTCACCCTCTAACACCATAACACACCACACCACACTACACTTTTCACACACCACACTCACACCACACCACACCTTCACACACCACACTCCACCACACCATACCTTTACTACACCACACACACACCTTCACCACACACATACCTTTTACTACCCCACACCACACCACACTACACCACACCACACCACACCACACACCACCCACACCTTCACCACACCATATTTTCACACACCACACACACCACACCTTCACCACACCATACTTACCACACCACACCACACCTTCACCACACCAGTGTTCAAATGGCAAAACAATTACAAAGGGTATTCGATCCCCTTTGAGCTGTATAAAGGGTATTCGATCCCCTTTGAGCCGTATAAATGGTTTTCGATCCCCTTGACAGTATAAACGAAAGAAAGATCAATGGTTTATGGGTTTTTGTTTACATTTTCTCTGGAATCTGATCCTAAGGTCTTAAATAAATTAATCCTCTGAACTACAGGGTGAGCATAAAGTTTTCCTGATTATGAAAAATCATATCTCGAAGACCATTCTAGATAGAAACATGAATGTTGTAGCATTGTGTAGACGAATTCATAGATTTTTTTTCATGCATATTTGCTGCAAAAAACTGTATGTTTGTACCTAGCATATGTTTAATGTAATAAATGTTTGTAATCAGGGAAAGACTTTATGCTTACCCTGTATATCGACAGAAAAATATCCAAAGCTTAAGATAATTTTCATCAAGATTATAACCAGAGAGAGAGAGAGAGAGAGAGAGAGAGAGAGAGAGAGAGAGAGAGAGAGAGAGAGAGAGAGAGAGAGAGAGAGAGAGAGAGAGAATACATTAACCTTTACATCAAACAAAAAACATAAATTATCAATTTTTTCACAAATGATAATCTATACATATTTAACACTTGATATTACGAACTAAAATTAACAATATTCAACTTTAGTATAACCTAAACCAAACCATTTTACATTCAGTTATTTAACATTTTACTTCATTTTAATTTTCTTTTGTTTTTATCGTCTGTGTCCTTGTGTGTTTTTTTATTTATTTTATTGATTGAATTCTGTCTCCTTCTTCAATAACTTTAGATCTGAAACGCACGAGGAACTTGAGACAAAACTGTGGCGAGTGGTATTGTTGGGGAGGGGAGGTGAGGGGGGGTGAGAGAGGGTGAGGGGGAAGGGGATGAGGAAGGGAGGGGAGAGAGGTGAAGGAGGGGGAGGGAGGGGGAGGGAGGGAGAGGGGAGGAGGGAGAGGGAGGGGTGAAGGAGGAGAGGGAGGGAGGGGAGGGAGGGAGGGAGGGGAGGGAGGGGAGGAGGGGTGGAGGGGAGGGTGAGAGAGGGAGGGGAGGGAGGGGGGAGGGAGGGGAGGGAGGGGAGGGGAGGGTGAAGGAGGGGGAGGGAGGGTGAGAGGAGGGAGGGTGAAGGAGGGGGGGGGAGGGGAGGAGGGGAGGGA